>NC_134501.1:38197321-38489872 GCF_040206685.1 Ascaphus truei | reverse complement strand
GAGAGTGTGGGGGGGAGAGAGAGAGAGAGTGTGGGGGGGAGAGAGAGAGTGTGTGGGGGGAGCGAGAGAGAGAGAGTGTGGGGGGAGAGAGAGAGAGTGTGGGGGGAGAGAGAGAGAGAGTGTGGGGGGAGAGAGAGAGAGTGTGGGGGGAGAGAGAGAGTGTGGGGGGGGGATAGAGTGTGTGGGGGGGGAGAGAGTGTGGGGGGGGGGAGAGAGAGTGTGGGGAGGAGAGAGAGTGTGGGGGGATAGAGAGTGTGGGGGGGAGAGAAAGAGAGTGTGTGGGGGAGAGAGAGAGTGTGGGGAGAGAGAGATAGTGTAGGGGGAGAGAGAGAGAGTGTGGGGAGAGAGAGAGAGTGTGGGGGGGAGAGAGAGTGAGAGAGAGTGAGTGGGGGGAAGAGAGAGAGTAAGTGGGGGGAAAAGAGAGAGTGAGTGGGGGGAAGAGAGAGAGTGTGGGAGGGAGAGAGAGTGGGGGGAGAGAGAGAGTGTGGAGGAGAGAGAGATAGTGTGGGGGGAGAGAGAGAGAGTGTGGGGGAGAGAGAGAGAGAGAGTGTGGGGAGAGAGAGAGTGAGTGTGTGGGGGGAAGAGAGAGAGAGAGAGTTTGGGGGGAAGAGAGAGAGAGAGTGTGGGGGAAGAGAGAGAGAGAATGTGGGGGGAAGAGAGAGAGAGTGGGGGGGGGAGAGGGAGAGTGGGGGGGGGAGAGGGAGAGAGAGAGTGGGGGGGGAGAGAGAGAGAGTGTGGGGGGAAGAGAGAGAGAGTGTGGGGGAGAGGGAGAGTGGGGGGGGGAGAGGGAGAGAGAGTGTGGGGGGGGGAGAGAGAGAGTGTGGGGGGGGGAGAGAGAGAGAGAGATGGGGGGAAGAGAGTGTGGGGGGGAGAGGAGTGAGAGTGTGGGGGGGAGATAGAGAGAGAGTGTGGGGGGGAGAGAGAGAGAGAGTGTGGGGGGGAGAGAGAGAGTGTGTGGGGGGAGCGAGAGAGAGAGAGTGTGGGGGGAGAGAGAGAGAGTGTGGGGGGAGAGAGAGAGTGTGAGGGGAGAGAGAGAGAGTGTGGGGGGAGAGAGAGAATGTGGGGGGGAGATAGAGTGTGGGGGGGGGGAGAGAGTGTGGGGGGGGAGAGAGAGTGTGGGGAGGAGAGAGAGTGTGGGGGGATAGAGAGTGTGGGGGGGAGAGAAAGAGAGTGTGGGGAGAGAGAGACATGTGGGGGGGGGAGATAGAGTGTGGGGGGGGGGAGAGAGTGTGGGGGATAGAGAGTGTGGGGGGGAGAGAAAGAGAGTGTGGGGAGAGAGAGATAGTGTGGGGGAGAGAGAGAGAGTGTGGGGAGAGAGAGAGAGAGAGTGTGGGGGGAGAAAGAGAGAGTGTGGGGGGGAGAGAGAGTGAGAGAGAGTGAGTGGGGGGAAGAGAGAGAGTAAGTGGGGGGAAAAGAGAGAGTGGGGGAGAGAGAGAGTGTGGAGGAGAGAGAGATAGTGTGGGGGGAGAGAGAGAGAGTGTGGGGGAGAGAGGAGAGAGAGTGTGGGGGAGAGAGAGTGAGAGAGAGTAGTGGGGGGAAGAGAGAGAGTGAGTGGAGGAGAGAGAAGTGATTGGGGGAAGAGAGAGAGTGTGGGGGAGAGAGAGAGAGTGTGGGGAGAGAGAGTGAGAGAGTGAGCGGGGGGAAGAGAGAGAGTGAGTGGGGGGAAGAGAGACAGTGATTGGGGGAAGAGAGAGAGTGTGGGGGGAGAGAGAGAGAGTGGAGAGAGAGAGTGTGGGGGGAGAGAGAGAGAGTTTGGGGGAGAGAGAGCGAGTGTGGGGGAGAGAGAGAGAGTGTGGGGGGAGAGAGAGAGTGTGGGGGGGAGAGAGAGAGTGTGGGGGGGAGAGAGAGAGTGTGGGTGGGAGAGAGAGAGTGTGGGGGGAGAGAGAGAGTGTGGGGAGAGAGAGAGTGGGGGAGAGAGAGAGAGAGTGGGGGAGAGAGAGAGAGTGTGGGGGAGAGAGAGAGGAGAGAGAGTTGATTTGGGGAAGAGAGAGTGAGTGGGGGGAAGAGAGAGAGTGAGTGGGGGGGGGAGAGAGAGAAGTGGGGGGAGAGAGAGAGAGTGAGTGGAGGGAAGAGAGAGAGTGTGGGGGGAGAGAGAGAGTGTGGGAAGAGAGAGAGAGTGTGTGGGAAGAGAGAGAGAGAGTGTGGGGGAAGAGAGAGAGTGTGGGGGTGAGAGAGAGAGTGTGGGGGGGGGAGAGAGAGAGTGTGGGGGGGAGAGCGAGATTGTGGGGGGGAGAAAGAGAGAGAGTATGGGGGGGGAGAGCAAGTGTGGGGGAGAGAGAGAGTGTGGGGGTGAGAGAGAGAGAGTGTGGGGGTGAGAGAGAGAGAGAGTGGGGGAGAGAGAGTGTGGGGAGAGAGAGTGTGTGGGGAGAGAGAGAGAGTGTGGGGGTGAGAGAAAGAGAGAGAGAGTGTGGGGGAGAGAGAGAGTGTGGGAGAGAGAGTGAGTGGGGGGAAGAGAGACAGTGATTGGGGGAAGAGAGAGAGTGTGGGGGGGAGAGAGAGAGAGTGAGTGGGGGGAAGAGAGAGAGTGTGGGGGGGGAGAGAGAGAGTGTGGGGAGGAGAGAGAGAGTGTGGAGGGAGAGAGAGTGTGTGGGGAGAGAGAGCGAGTGTGGGGAGAGAGAGAGAGTGTGGGGGGAGAGAGAGAGAGTGTGGGGGGGAGAGAGAGAGTGTGGGGGGGAGAGAGAGAGTGTGGGGGGGAGAGAGAGAGTGTGGGGGAGAGAGAGAGTGTTGGGGAGAGGAGAGAGAGAGAGTGTGGGGGAGAGAGAGAGAGTGTGGGGAGAGAGAGAGAGTGAGAGAGAGTGAGTGGGGGAGAGAGAGTGAGTGGGGAAGAGAGAGAGTGTGGGGAGAGAGAGAGAGAGTGTGGGGAGAGAGAGAGAGAGTGGGGGTGAGAGAGAGAGTGTGGGGGGGGAGAGAGAGAGAGTGTGGGGGGAGAGAGTTGTGGGGGGGAGAGAAGAGAGAGAGTGTGGGGGGGAGAGAGAGAGAGTGTGGGGGAGAGAGCAGTTGGGGAGAGAGAGTGTGGGGGTGAGAGAGAGAGTGTGGGGGTCGAGAGAGAGAGTGTGGGGGAGAGAGAGTGTGGGGGAGAGAGAGTGTGGGGGAGCGAGAGAGAGTGTGGGGGTGAGAGAAGAGAGAGAGAGAGTGTGGGGGAGAGAGAGAGAGAGTGTGGGGGAGGAGAGAGTGTGTGGGGGGGAGAGAGAGAGAGTGTGGGGGCGAGAGAGAGAGTGTGGGGCAGAGAGAGAGTGTGGGGGAGAGAGAGAGTGTGGGGGTGAGAGAGAGTGTGGGCGAGAGTTGGGTGAGAGGTGTGGGGGAGAGAGAGAGAGTGTGGGAGAGAGAGAGAGTGTGGGGAGAGAGAGTGTGGTGAGAGTGTGGAGAGAGAGAGAGTGTGGGGGAGAGAGCCAGAGTGTGTGTGGGAGAGAGAGAAGTTGTGGGAGAGAGAGAGAGTGTGAGGGAGAGAGAGAGTGTGGGGGGAGAGAGAGAGAGTGTGGGGAGAGAGAGAAGTGTGGGGAGAGAGAGTGTGGGGAGAGAGAGTGTGGGGGAGAGAGTGTGGGGAGAGACAGAGAGGTGTGGGGGAGAGAGAGAGAGTGTGGGGAGACAAAGAGGGGAGAAACGGGTGATACACAGACTGGGGGGTGACAGACTGCGGGGGTGACTGACTGGGAGGGGGGGTAACTGATTTGGAGGGAGGGTGACTGACTTGGGGGGGTGACTGACTGGAGGGGGGCGTGACTGACTGGGGGGGTGACTGACTGGGGGGGTGACTGACTTGGGGTGTGTGACTGACTGGGGGGTGACTGACTGGGGGGGGGTGACTGACTGGGGGGGTGACTGACTGGGGGGTGACTGACTGGGGGGTGACTGACTGGGGGGTGACTGACTGGGGGGGGTGACTGACTGGTGGGTGACTGACTGGGGGGGTTACTGATTGGGGGGGGAGGTTACTGATTGGGGTGGGAGGTTACTGATTGGGGGGGGTACCTCTGGTGTCACACACATACACATACTCCCATACAGACATACACATTCATTCACACTTACACACATACATATTCACACACACACACACACACACACACACACACACACACACACACACACACACACACACACACACACACACACACACACACACACACACACACACACACACACACACACACACACACACACACGGGAGGAAAGGCCGCGACCAGCACCACGCTCCTCCCCCACCCACCCTGCGCCGTCATGAAGCTAGCTGGCGCATGGGAGGCACGTGGTGAGGGGTGAGGGCTGAGGCCCCCCCCGCATGCCAACCGGGCTGCAGCAGTGGGGACCTCCCGCCCCGGGCAGCGATCGGTGGATCGAGGGGAAGGGGACAGGAGCAGGAGGAGGGGAAGGGGACAGGAGGAGGGGAAGGGGACAGGAGCAGGGGACAGGAGAGCTGCCGCGGTGGGGAGTAGGGAGCCATGTGGGGACCAGGGAGATCGCAGGGAAGGAGCAGAGGGGCCGCAGCATGGAGAGTACTTACCCTCCAACAGATATCCGGGCAGAAAGAATGGCCGCTCGTTGGGGGTGGGCTCATATAGAGCCTGGCCGCGCGCCCACAAAACCTGGGAGTGTGCGCCAATCAGCTGTCAGGTAGGGGGAGTTTTTTTTTTTTTTTTAGTGCGAGCAGGGAAAATTTCAGCGCGAGCAGGGAAATTAAAAAACAAAACACGTGTGCTGCTTGGGACAATATTTACTCGCCCGGGGGTTAAATCCACACGCCCCGGGCGTGTAAATGTATAGGATTGTCGAACACTGTATATATATATATATATATATATATATATATATATATATATATATATATATATATATATAACAAGATACAATCAGCGCAAATCTCAACACTTTGTTAATGTAGAAATACTAAAAACCACACCTGGCCAAATCAGTCAAAACGAGAGGTATTAACCCCTTTAGATGACTAACCCTACACCAATGCTGCCACTTAGGTCCACGGCTCCACACTTGCCGCCAGAGAATTGTATAGAGAAGAGTGACCTAGGCACAAATTTGCAGGGAGAGAAGACAAGAGAAAAACATCATAGAGCAATATATCTGAGCAATTCAGGGGTTAGATGGTAAGATATGCACTTACACTTAGTACAGCAAAAATCAGCCTTTAATCCACTTTAGGATTCAGGAACTCCGCTTCCAGCGTTGATCTTTCTTTTTCTGTAATCTTTGTGTCCTCTGGATCAGTGCTTTAGACGATACTCCAACAGTTATCACCACATCACAGTGCCTCTGCTACCAGATGATACCTTGTAGGTGGTAGGATCTCACGAAAAGGGATAGGTACAGTAGGGAATAAAAAGGAAGAACATGGATTGTGTAAAACCTTTTAATAAAATGTAACTAAAAACAAAAAAATGGTATTAAACTCACATGCTGTGAATTAAATAAAAGCAGTTGAGAGTATAAGTGAGTTTCTCACACTCGATTGCAGAGAACGCCGGTTGCAAGCACTGTTCGCTTGGGCGGTTACTTCCGCATCACGTGGCCCGGCTCTCGCGAGACTCTGTCTCTAAATTTTTTTAATCCGCTGCCTCGGCTCCGTTGGATCAGTTTCTCAGCTTGTCTCCAACTGCTCCGTGAAAACGTTTGCCCTACACGTTTCTCCACTTCGGCTTCGTCAGGGGCTGCCCGAGGGACGTCATCGGAGGTGGACCTGGCGCTCCAAGTTGCGGCCACGAGGAGGAGGTTAACGCAGGACCTTAACTCCATATGCACCGCTTTACTTTCCTCTCAAGCTAGCGGACGGCACATTGTATCCTGTCTATAGGGCCGGTCAGCATGTGAGTGTACTGCTGTAAGTCCTTATTTGTTTTATTAAATTTTATATGGTATCATACCATTGGTTTTTCTATTCCATTCTATTTTATGTATGTATTCGCAACTGTGTGGAGAGGGTTAATACCATCTGGCAATCCACTGATATCCAGCCTGCACACCGGAGCAAAAGTTAAAGATACCTTTCAAGGCCCTTTATCTTCTACTTTTAAGTAAGTAGCTAGCAGCGGTGTGGGTGCGAATGATTAATCAGAGGTTACTGCGCAATGGTCGTTTTATTTTTGTGTAATTGCAGATTCAGATCCACCATCCAAGAGACTCTGAGATATCGAATTCCGGACCCACGAATTGCCCCTATATTCAGAGAATTGGGACTTCCATTGTATCAGGTTTATATACCTGATAGTGCGCCAAGGACTTTTTTCTTTTCTTTTTTCTTTTTCTCTTTTTGTCACGGTTTCAGAAAGTGCCGATAAGTGGCGAAAAGTGGCTTATCGGCAGCCGGCTGCCGATAAGTTTTTTTCGGCTAAAAAAAATGCCCATTTTTGGAGCTTATCGGCGCTTACTGAATCTGAAAACCAATATTGGCGAGAAAATGGCGAAAAACGGCTTTCCGGCGCTTACTGCATGAGGCCCTATATCAGGTACAGTGACCTTATGTGATACATGGGGACAGACCTGTCTCGCTTTTTATTTCTTTATTATACAGCAAGAAGGTATTTATCACCTCCCTGTCCCAATTTATTAACTCCGTTTCAAAATCTTTTGAGATAAATGATTTATTTTCTAAATAGTTCACACTGTTTCTCATCTGAAATTGAAAACGGCCACACAGTTTTTCAGTGAGACGTATAAAACATATTTTATTTCAAACTGTCATGGCCTTTGATGGAAGGCAGAGAGTTTGCCTATTACAGGCTTAATCTGTCACTTTGGACCTTTTTGGGGTGATATAATACAAAACTGAGCCCAGCCAACAGTCGATACAATTTCTGCATTGGATTGAGATTGCTTGAAAGAAATATGTTCTTTTGACATTTTAAAGTACATTCTACCTTGATTGAATCTATTTTAATGTCATGTTTAGACATAGCGGAGTTGATCAGAAAATGTTCTTTTCACAGTCCTACTCCTTTCATGCTACTGCAAAAAACCTCGAATACAAGAAAAAACGACTAATTTGTTATTTTTCTAATTGAATCCATAAGGTTCCCAGTAATTATTACAGAGACATGCTGATTTCAGACAACACAAGAAATATATCATTACAAATGGTATAATCCTTCAACTCTGCATCAAATGCTCAATTACTATCATTAGCTCTCCCTTGGTTTGAAAACCTTTTACAAATAGCTTGCATGTCATTAAGCATGTACTATTTCTTATTTCAAAATAAGGGTTACATATTTGAGTTAAACTCAATGCCTGCATAAACCTTGTTACGCAGATCCTGCTATTATAATATATTTACCTTGTAGAATGAGCAGTACCCTTCTGCTACTGTACATGGCAGGCACATCTAAAAACACAATCTGAGCTACACCCTGGCTTATGGCAAGATAGGTAGGGAAGGATCTTAATGCCAAAACAAAATCCAGGATGCAAAGTTTGTTGACACGTCCACAATAAAAGTGTTTCATAGATGCAATTATATTAAACCTCACAGGTCTTTGTTCATGTACACACCTGTACATTTTGAAAGATCTGTACGATATAATTTCCATTGATCACGTTGACACATTGAAAGATAGCATATACTACAACAAACCTTGGCTTCCAGTTTCCTCCATTTTCCCTGCTGTCCATTTCTCCTAAATCCCAATAATACTCTGACACCAGCTTGGATGTAAAAGAGACACAGCCTTTATTAAACGGTATCACACATACTTGCCAGCGAACATTACCATAACTTAAACAGTTTAAACATACAGTTCAAACAACCATATCATGCCAGCCTCTGACCAATGGGCACGTATCACTGTCACATCCAAAGATGAGTGCAAGTCTATCAGCATTGCTACAACCCTTCCGTGTCCCAACTGGGGAACAAAACTAGGTAACACTTCCCACCAACTTACGATGGCAAGCAACATCCCATCACAAGCGAGCCCATTGTCCTGAGCTTACTACAATGGCTACTCCTGCAGCAAGTATCCTGCCTTTTCTCTAAAATGGCAAATGTATTTCAAGATTGGCTTGTTGACATTCAAAGCACTTCATGACCAGGGTCCCAGCTATCTGAAAGAGCTTCTAGTTCCCTGCACTCCCATTCGCTCTCTTCGATCTGCAGATGAAAGACGCCTAACAGGTCCCAGAATCTCCGTGACTTCCTTTGGTGCCCGAGCTTTTAGCCACGCTGCTCCCACTCTCTGGAACAGTCTGCCCCATACAGTTTGAGAGGCCCCTCTCTGGGAATCCATAAAAACGGGCTCAAGACCTACCTGTTAACTCAGGTATTTATTTAATCAACCACAAACTGTCCTCCATTTAATCGCTAAAGTACCGTTCCATCTTTTATAACCTTA
Source organism: Ascaphus truei (assembly GCF_040206685.1). Lineage (NCBI taxonomy): Eukaryota > Metazoa > Chordata > Amphibia > Anura > Ascaphidae > Ascaphus > Ascaphus truei. Next base: position 38,481,536 of record NC_134501.1, on the reverse strand, counting down.
AATGTTTTCTTCTTTTTTCCATTTTGTAACGTGGAAGCACTTTAGAGTCTCATTGGGAGAAAAGCATGAAATTAAGTTGTTATTATTATTATTTTTATTATCCTGTTAATCCCACCCACCATACGTGCCCAATTCCTGCTCAACTAGGTTTTATTTTAAACCTTCACCTTTTCACCACCATAACAGGGAGTCGTCCCTATAGTCATGGGCCCTTTTCCTTATAGTCCATGGCCAATATGGTTCGTTGAATTTCTAGGGTGTGCAGTACACACATGAAAGGGCAAAGATATCCATTAGCTCCATTTTCTGCTGGCACAAAAATAAAGGGGGAAAAGGGACACACTGAAACACACAATTTCTGTTTTAGCAAATGGGCGGGAATGAGGCCAGCTGAGTGACAAGGCGGGAGGGAGGTTGGGTTATTATTATGAATGAAACAAAAACTTTAAAACATATATATTTTGCCAATAATAGTAATCATAGTTCTAAGTTACTTAAATAAGAACACACATCCTTTTAAACCTCTGTGTTCAAATGTTGGTGTTCCTAGACCCTAGAAAAATTATAATGTTTTCTAGAACCTTCCACCCTGCCACCACCCGATAACATCACTGTAATCAGGACAAGCTGTGTTTGATGTATGTTTGTGTCGCAGTAAGACAGGGAAGACGCGTGGGTGGTCTCAGTATGGACTTTTATTTAGCCTCAAAGCATGGAACACAAAAGAGCTTACTTTCAGCATGCTAGACCAATCAATACAGTCCCGAACATGGCTGTGCCAGAAAGGCCCCGTTTTTAGTCTCGTTAGGGCTGTGTCCTCCATAGGCTATATAGTCTTGTAGGTAAAGGGGGTTCTGAAAGTCCAGTGGTCTCAGAGAGAATATAGTCAAAACCACCTTATACAAAGAGACCTTGTTCCAGAGTTTAATCCTTCTCTTCTTTTCCTCTTTTTCCTTCTCCTCTTCCTCTCCTCCTCCTCCTCAAAGCCCCAGGATGTGTCTCCTTCAGGTTCCCCTTGAATATAGACTGAAAGGAGAGCTAGCCCCCTAATGAGCCAGCTGAGAACAGACTAATCAACTCAGCCTGCTCTCAGGCTGGGATTTCACCCGGTCACTGCTGGGCTCAGCAGCTGTACATACAGTACGTTTGATTAGAATATATGGAATCCACCCAGTCATGGTACAGTATGTATATCTTTATTTATATAGCACCCACAGACATACGTAGCCCTTTACCAGAGAGACAATACAGCACAGGGAGTTATAGCACACAGACATATAGATCACTTCCATATGTGCACATGGCTCTGTATGTGTCTATATGAGCACACGTACACACTGCTCTGTATGTGTCTATAGGTGCACATACACACAGCTCTGTATATCTATATACACACACACATTCTCTCTCCCCATTCCCTCTCTCTCTCCATCATCCCCCCTATCTCTCTCTCCCTCATCCCCTCTCTCTCTCACTCCCATCCCTCTCTCCCCCACATCCCTCTCTCCCCCCCTTTCTCCACCCAGAGAATACTGGTCGAGTGGGAGGAGGATGCCCGGCAGCCAGACACAACTTCCAGCGCCGGCCAGTCGGACCCCCGCAGTCACCGGGCGCGTTACTCCTGTCCCAGCTGATTGTATTGTATGTCTTATTTATATAGCGCCATTAATGTACATTATGCTTCACAGCAGTAATACATGTGGTAATCAAATAAATAACAGCGCATGGGAATAAGTGCTTTAGACATAAAAGTAACATTAAGGAAGAGGAGTCCCTGCCCCGAGGAGCTTATAGTATAATTGGTAGGTAGGGAGATCGTACAGAGACAGTAGGAGGGAGTTCTGGTAAGTGCGTCTACAGGGGGCCAAGCTTTAGGTATCATGTGGTCAGAATATCCACAGTGCTATTCACACAGCCGCGGCCCCTTTTATTCTCCAACATCTTCGAATTTTTCCAGGATTTTTTTCTGAATGCCACGGAATTCACCACGATCATGCCGCATTCTGACCGCATTTATACCGCATTCATGTTGCATTCACACCCGTGGTTGATGTGCAGTTGATGTGTTTATTGATAATGGTTCGGATTTAATTGGTTGCAATTCTTCGCGTATCCGCCAGATGGCAGATATTCATGAATTGCAATGCGCATGCGCTTCAGTAATGTGTCGACTTGCAGGTGTTTAAAAAAAATACCACAGTGGTCCATTGTAAATTGGCCTTGGGACTGAAGGAAGAAGTTACAATAATGTATCAATTTAGGCTATTCATATTAAAAAAAGACAAGCCCAGTTTTTGGTGTGGTTATTGTCCTGGGAGTCCCGCCATGAGTGCACAACTGCAGTCCGTGTTCCAAAAACCCAACAGAACGCACGCTTATTTAATATGGGCCGCGATTAATGCAACAGATGAGAAGATGGCAACAATTGTTCAAATTTATCAGTATTTTATCGAAAACTATGACTTTTACAAATTTTTGCCAGATGCTCATGTGTGGAAGCGTGCAATAAGGAAAATGTTATGTAGCGATCCATGTTTTTTTCGTATTGATCCCGATTTTATTGGAGGGTATTGGTGTGTATCACCGGGTTTTTCCCGTATCTATGATCCTGAAGACGGCAAAAGGCGAAAGGTCATGTTAAAACCAACTAAGAAACGTCAGTCGCTGGCAAGCAATGCGACAGCGCCAGCTTCCAATAACGGTCCGACCGTCAATGAAAACCTGGTGACCTGCAACCCTTGCTGTCTGTCCCTGCCCAGATACCTGCAGCCTGAGCCGGATTTCGCGTACAGTTTAGAGCAAGCTTGCATGTACCTAAGCGATTTCCAGCCTCATCAGCTGACTACAGGTGTAGTAGTCCTGCTGTCACCTGTCAACGACGTGTATGATCAAGAATATGGGACTGGCAGTGGCTCGGCACCAGCTGATTGGGAAAGTCTATGGTGAGTAATGTTGCCGTATTTTATTCTGTTTTTTTTATTTTGAAAATATCAATATCAGTGCGATTCAAAAGTCAAGCGATTCTCCTGTAAGCAATATCATTGGCTGAGCGGCTTCTACAGTAGATACTGCACAATTGGTGAAAAGCTAGGCGCATGCGCATTGGAACCTTCTTGAAACGCATACTGTATGCGTGTCATCACATCAATGGTAGGCACATGCGCATGTGAACAGGAGACGCCCCCCGAGAAAATTATTGGTGGGACTGACTGTGGGAACTTCTTTAGGGGACTGACTGACCATTACAGTAAAACTTTTACTTTTTTTTGTTCCTCAGAAAATAAAACTTTGTCATCTCATGCGGGAAACGGCAAATGGAGAGATTTCGAAGAATAATATCACTTTGTGTTACAATGCCTGCACATTGTTGAATCTGAGTAAAAAAAAACAAGTCTACAGTTTAGTGGCCGTTGTTATCGATTAGGATAAAATACCTGAAACAGTATGCTGTTGTTTTCAGACCGTATATAATACTTTTTTATATATACTGTCTAATAAACCCGAATAAATAAAAAGTATTCATTTATTCTACATGTATTACTGTACACTACCGACACACTTTATTAAAGTGTGGCCGGTACCGCAAGCCGGGAGATTTCCCGGCTTGCTAGTGGCCGCCCCTCGGCGTGCCGCGCGTCATAGACGCGCGGTCACGCGTCTTCGGGAGCGTGCGCCCCCTGCACGCGCGTCCAGGGGCTCCCCGAGGGAGCCCTGGTGTCCCGCGATCGCGGGACAGCGGCAGGGGGTTCCGGGGGACCCGGCGGACCCGGCAGCGGTAGGGAGAGCGCCCCGATCGGAGGGCGCTCTTCCGCTGCTTCGGCGCGCGCCCGTCACTCTCGGGCGCGCGCCAGGCTACTGCTGCGGCCAAGAAAGGGCAAATGCTCGAATAAACTTGGCCGCAGCAGTATGTTAGTATGGTTTCTCCATTATTAAAGTACCGCAAGTCAAAACATGTACAGCACAACAGTATGGTGTTATTAAAAAAAAATATTTATTCAGGAAATTTAAAACACGCAACATCTCCTTTATTAAAGTACAGCAAGTCAAAACATTTACAGAAACATTTACAAAAAATAAACAACATTGAACAGTCACGCAAAATCGATACCCACCAGATTGTCCTTCCAGGGCCGATGCCTTGTATGGCGCATTATGCCATTAATGGAGTCTCGAACGATTTTCATTAAAGGATCTGTTATTGAAAAATAGCACTGCAATTCCTCCACAACAGTCCTTCTTAAATTTTCAGGAAGCGCCCTTTTCTCGTGATTTCCTTCGTAGTTCACTTTGTAGACCCACCCGCAGTACACCAAGTAGGACACGTGGTGCTTAAAAATTAACATGCCATACTTCTGGGGTAAACCAGCACTCATCACCCTATACTTCTCCCTGAGTGCCAGTAGCAGCTCGCGCAGGATGATGTCGGCACTGTATCGATGCAAGCGTATATAGGTTGGGTTCTGGGAGCGGGTGTTCTTCTGTGAGCGGGTGTATTCCTTGCGGCGGGCGAGGGTAGGTTGTCTGGGAGGAAGCTTTCCTCCTGTCTTGGTCGCCGTGTTGTCTCCTGGCGTGGTCTTGCCGGGTTGTCATGTTATCCTCCTCCTCAAGGGCATGCATGTACACACATTCTTCTGGTGGAGGGGGTGCGCTTGGTGTTATTCATCATATCCATGCCACCCTCCTGCTCCGGCGTCGGGGATACAGGGGCATGAACACCGAGCAAATTATGTATCCCCGCTATCAGTCTCTATCTTCTCCATCCGTTGATCCATCTTCTGTATCCGTTGATCCATATTTAGCATGGTCTCCAGAAGCAGATCTATCTTTACCAGCATAGTAGAGTTCCCGGGGATATCCACACTTAAGACATTCAGCATGCGGTCTAACGAGCTTGTTCTTGTGCATGGGGTGCTGTGGACATCTGGGTGGATGGGTGCTACTGAGGATGAGATGGGGGTTCCCTGGAGAGAAGCGGCAGTGTCGTCGAAGAAGGGTGGAGGAGGTGACCTGTGGATTTCCGGGAGAAGAGAAGCGGCAGCGTCGTCGAAGAGGGATGGAGAAAGTGACATGTAGATTTCCGGACGAGAAGCGGCAGAGTCATCTAAGCATAATGGAGAAAGTGACCCGTGGATTTCAGGGGTACCAGTGGCAGCGTCGTCGAAGAGCAGTGGCGAAGATGGGCTGTGGGTTTCTGGGAGAGCGGCGGCAGCGTCGTGGACGAGTAGTGGAGAAGATGGGCTGTAGATTTCCGTGAGAGCGGTGGCAGAGTCGTCGAAGCATAAACGAGGAAATGGCCTGCGGGTTCGATGGGTTGGATGCCATTTGTTTTGCGTTTTGTGTACATCACCGAATTTCTTCTTGACATAATAAGGCTTACATGTTTTAAAACCCTTAGCCTTTGGGGTCAGCAGAAGGTTTACTTTATTAGCCTTAGCCTGTCGCTTTGGCCTTGGCTTGTAAACGGCTGCCGCCGTCGCCTTTTGCTTTTTCTGCATGACAGGCACGGCAGAGGCGAGTGGGTTCCTGCGTCCATAGAATCGGGGTTGATCAATGGAAGCAGATGGCACAATGCAGTATCTGGACAAGGGCAAGTTCTGATAAAGATCATCGAGTGGTGGGCTATGCAAAGTGTGTAACCTTTTCTGCATGGCGACGAAGTACATGTGTTGAAAGTGGGCGTACTCCAATGTGAGTCATTAACGTATAAATACACCATCCATTTTATGGATTCACTGCACATTGAATACACATCGACTAAACATCGAATATACATTCCTGTGTTTGTATTTCTTTCTACTCGCAGCATTGCCTGTTAAAAAGATTTCAAAGGATCTCAGCATGAGAATTAAGGAGATGTACACGAGCGGACAACGAATTGCAGATATCCAACGCTGGTTAGCTGCTTCTGGCCTCGTTGTTCCATCAACCACCGTGTGCTATCATGCACACGGAAAAAACAAATAACGCACGAGGACATCAACGGTAACTAATGCGTAAGTATATTAATGTAACTATATAATACAGTATATCTATTATTGTTTATATTGCTGCATATTAATAGAACAATATATTGTGTAGATCTATCTCATTTTATAGTTATTTCGGTATATTTATATAACTAAAGTATATCTATTGTGTATATTGCTGCATATTAATAGAACTATATATTGTGTAGATCTATCTCATTGTATACTATTTTTACTGCAAATGATGCGCTGTGCTTGTGGCCTACTGCACTGTAACTTACCGAATTATTGTTTTTCTGTACATTGTAGGGAGACAACTCTTCTGGTCGACAAAATAAGTGAAGAGAATGATGAGAAAAGTGCATTAAGGGTCAAATACACTCTGCAGCAAAATCACAATCTCACTGTATCCGAGACCAGCATAAAGAAGATGAGACGCAGAATTGGATGGAAATATGGACGTGTGAGGTTAGTACTGGACAGTACAGGAGATAAAAGTGTTGTTTAAGAAACTGTACTGTACCTCTAAAATTATTTATTCCTTGTCATTACAGAGCGTACCCTATGATAAGGGACGCTAACAAAATCAAGAGAGTGGTCCAGGCCCAGGCATGGATCGACAGTGGTGAAACTTTAAAGGATTGGATCTTCACTGACGAGTCTACTGTTTCGCTGGAGAGATTTGCCACCTTTGCATTCCACAAAAAAGGTCGCATATCTATGAAGCCACGTCCAAAACACCCAGTGAAGCTACATGTGTGGGGTGCCATCTCTAGGCGTGGACCAGGATGCATCGTCACCTTTGAAGGTACAGTAAAATGTATGTCACACGCTTGTGCCTTACACACTGTACTGTACTAGTGTGCAGTTTTTTGAGCTCTTTTCTTTTCTTGTTATAGTAATCATGAATAAAGCTTTCTTCCAAGAGAAAATTGTGCCTGAGATTGTGGAATTCATCACACGTGAGTTCCCGGATGGTCACCGTTTCTACCAGGACAATGATCCAAAGCACACCGCGTCAACAGCACATATCCTTGAGCGCGGTATCAACTGTTTGAAGACACCAACGGAGTAAGTGCGGTAAACGTGTCTCATTTTTTCCCACTGTTTTTGCTGTGTACCGTATCTCTTAAACTAATTGTCCTTTTTTCCCCCTCCAATGACAGATCGCCAGACTTCAATCCTATCGAAATGGTCTGGCATCAGCTGAAGGACCATATCCGAAAAGTCGTGAAACCCTCCAAAAAGGATGAGTTGGCGTAAGGTATACTGAGTTTTTGGAACGATGTACTCACCGTGGAACGATGCAATAAATATATTGACCATATTGCGACTGTGTTGCCCATTGTGATCGCGCGTAATGGGCAAGCATCAGGAAGGTAGAATGGTATAGTACTGTACTGTAGTATTGTAAGTACAGTATGATACAGGTAAGTATGGCACAGATTTTTTCTTTCCTGGTAGTCATAGTATACAGTAGTTCCAGTATAGACTAATTTGACAGTACTAACTGCATACTGTAGTCCAATATGGAGTAGCTATACAGTACACAATGCCATAATACAGTATGCACCTAACTGCTCAATTTTTTTCTTTCCAGAGAGAGCAGCACCAGCCATCTGGTTACAAAGTATTTAACAGTAGTCACAGTATACAGTAGTTCCAGTATAGACTAGTTTGTCAGTACTAACTGCATACTGTAGTCCAATATGGAGTAGCTATACAGTACATAATGCATAATACTGTATGCACCTAACTGCTCAATTTTTTTCTTTCATGAGAGAGCAGCACCAGCCATCTGGTTACCAAATATTTAACAGTAGTCACAGTATACAGTAGTTCCATTATAGACTAGTTTGACAGTACTATACAGCACACAATGCCATAATACAGTATGCACATAACTGCACTAATTTTTTATTTTCTTGTCTTTTCAGAAAAAAAGGAAGGGCTTGGGGAGAGGGGGGTATCGTGTAAAGTCTGTGAACTGTTTGTACAGTTAAGTGTACAGTATCTAAACTGCAGTCATGATGTACACAAAACCTCTCCTCTCTCAATGAACTACTGTACTGTACACAGAATGAGGAAGAAGATAAAGACGGAAAAAATTATATTACTATATATATATATATTATTATATATTATATAATATTAATTAATATTATTATCAATGTGCATTGTTCATGATGATCCACCGGCCCTCAATTTCCATCTGACAGAAGATCTTAATAAAGACTGCATTTTGTATTATTCATGATTATTTTTATATTTGTTTTTTTTGTTCCTGATAAAATAAAATAATTATTTATTTACATTCATGATAATCATAATCATTGACAACCCACCCCCACCTACACCAAAGAAAAAGAAAGAATGACAAAAAGTGGTAATTTACTGCATCAACAACATGAATCAGATAATGTTTTTTTTAACTCTCAATTTCACAGTGCTGTGGAAATCAGATTTACATATCAAATTCGAGAAGGGATTTTCAAAAGCGTTACCATAAACAAAGCCTCAAAGGGTTGGGGGGGGGGTGGATGGGTGAGTCATGCGCAGTAATCATCAGCTAGCTCCCATCCCAAAGAGGATTACATGCAGGCGCAGAGAGGTGATGCTCGGCTAGGGATGGATTAAAAACACAATGGCAAGCTTCAGAAACTGAATGACTCTGTAGATGTGTCTGTCGATAAGAGTTTCAAATGCTTGAGTGAGCCTTGTGTGTGTGCGTGGGGGAGGGGGAGGGTACAGCATGCATGAAGGATTAGCTGTACTGCAGTTCAAAGAAATTGCATATTTTCAAAAGGCAGGTCATCATAATAATTTGATCCCTACACCCACAAATACAGTACATAAAAAGCACACAAATCAACCATGTGCAGTCAAACGCACAGTGTCACAGTCAAAAGCTACAGCACAGATTGAATATCGTAATATCAAGATGGTTTAGGCAGGATTGTGTGGAGAAAATAAAAATGAGGAGGAAAAAAAATAATATTTTTTTTTGGTCACTCTTGAACTTCGCAAGCAAGTAGGGGTGAATTTACAGACGCATGCACAGTAATCATCTGCTATCAAGCAGGAATCTGATTGAAACCAGAAAGACACACATTCAAAGGAATGGTGTGGGAGAGGTGTACTGCACTGTAGATAAGATAAGAAGTTGAAATACTGCAGTGCAGTAAATTATCCTGTTTGTGTGCGGGGGCGAGCAAGGGGAGAGCGCTGTATATGCCAAAATGTGATACTGTTACATCACACGCCTATGCGTTTCAACAATTATCAAATGAGACATACAGCACTGCAAATGCATGTATAAATATGCAAATTTACAATTACTGCACGCGCACACGCAGACTGTGTACTGACGTAGGTTGAACTGCTAAAGTATTAGACTTCGAAGACAACAGCTCGCGAACGCCCCCCTGAGTTTTTAGACGGTATTGCAGTATTGCAGACAGCGATAATAAAATGCTAATATTACGAGCGCTAAAATATCGCAATACACTCCGGACAAAAAAAAAACAAAATGCATCTGTCCGCGGTTATCAGAGTTGCGCCGATACGGCCACACGAGGATATAGGCGGCCGCCACTGTATGCTTCTTTAAGCAAGTGTGTCTTAAGGTGGGTCTTAAAGGTGGATAGAGAGGGTGCTAGTCGGGTATTGAGGGGAAGGGCATTCCAGAGGTGTGGGGCAGTCAGGGAAAAAGGTTTAAGGTGGGAGAGGGCTTTAGATACAAAGGGGGTAGAAAGAAGACATCCTTTAGAAGAACGCAAGAGTCTGGATGGTGCATAACGAGAAATTAGGCCTGAGATGTTAGGAGGGGCAGAAGAGTGTAAAGCTTTAAAAGTGAGGAGTAGAATGGAGTGTGAGATTTGGGATTTGATCGGAAGCCAGGAGAGGGATTTTATGAGGGGAAATGCTGAGATAGATCTAGGAAAGAGTAGAGTGATTCTGGCAGCAGCGTATATGATAGATTGTAGGGGAGACAGGTGAGAGGCAGGAAGGCTGGACAGCAGTAGGTTACAGTAATCAAGACAGGAGAGAATGAGGGCCTGAGTCAGAGTTTTAGCAGTCGAGCAACAGAGGAAAGGGCGTATCTTTGTTATATTGCGGAGGAAAAAGCGACAGGTTTTAGAAATGTTTTGAATGTGAGGGGCGAATGTGAGAGAGGAGTCGAGTGTGAACCCTAGGCAGCATGCTTGGGCTACTGTGTGAATGATCATAGTTCCAACAGTAATGTGGAAGGAGGTAGTAGGGCCAGGTTTGGGAGGAAGTATGAGGAGCTCTGTTTTAGCCATGTTGAGTTTAAGGCGGCGGAGGGCCCTCCAGGATGATATACTGCACCGACACACTTTATTCGAGCAAATACCCAGTATGTACCTGGCAGATACCTGGAATGCGCCGCTCCTCACCTCTGACAAGCCCCGTTGTGTTTGCCTTCCCAGCCTGGGTTCATGCCTGGCTGACGGGCGGCTGATCTTTTAAATGATAATGATTAGGATTTAATAGGCTGCAATGCTTCGCGTGTCTACCAGATGGCATAAATTCATGAATTGTAATGCAGTATATATATATATACTGTGCAGTATTGCAGCCAGCGGAATAAAATGCTTCAATCCCTGCTGGAAAATACCTCAATGCACTCGGGCAGAAAACAGTCACAAACCTCAATACACCCGGGTATACCCGAATTCGTGGGACTAGCCAAGCTCGAATAAAGTGTGTCGCCAGTGTAGCAGAGAGACATTCAGAAACTTTGGTTTGTACAGCAGGTGTAAGGTCAGGTGTTGAAAAGTATATTTGTGTGTCATCAGCATAGAGGTGATAATTAAACCCAAAAGATGTTATTAGGTCACCTAGAGAGAGTGTGTACAGAGAAAAGAGAAGAGGTCCCAGGACAGAGCCCTGGGGTACCCCCACAGAGAGATCAATAGAGGAGGAGGAGGTGTTAGCAGAAGAGACACTGAAAGTACGATGGGAGAGGTAGGATGAGATCCAGGATAGAGCTTTGTTCCGAATATCAAGAGTATGGAGAATGTGAAGGAGAAGAGGGTGGTCCATGGTGTCAAATACTGCAGAGAGGTCGAGTAATATGAGCAGAGTGTAATAACCCCTGTCTTTGGCAGCATGGAGGTCGTCAGTTATTTTAGTGAGGGCTGTTTCCGTGGAGTGAGCAGTGCGGAAGCCAGATTGTAGAGGGTCTAGGAGAGAATAGGTTTTGAGAAAATGGAGCAAGCGAGAGAATACAAGACGTTCAAGGAGTTTAGAGGCAAAAGGCAGGAGGGAGACAGGTCGATAGTTAGAAAGACAGGTAGGGTGAAGCTTGCTGTTTTTGAGTAATGGTATGACTGTTGCATGTTTGAAGGAGGATGGAAAGGTTCCAGAGCAGAGGGAGGAGTTAATAATTTGTGTGAGCGTAGGGATTATAATAGGAGCAAGAGGTTTTAGGAGATGGGAGGGAATGGGGTCAAGAGGGCAAGTGGTAGAGGGAGAAGAGGCGATCAACAGCGACACAGTGGACAGTGGAAAAAGAGTCAAGGAAGGCAGGAGGAGAGTTAGGAAGAGGTGTAGGATAGGAGGAAGAAGCAGAGGGGATGTTCTGATGTATAGATTCCACCTTTTCCTTAAAATAGTCAGCAAAGTCCTGAGCGGAGATGGAGGAAGGAGAGGCAGCTGAGGGTGGTTTGAGTAGAGTATCAAAGACAAAGAACAGTCGGCGTGGGTTAGACTTGTGCATGTTGATTAGTGAAGAAAAGTATACTTTTTTAGCTTGCGAGAGGGCAGAGTTGAAACAGGATAGCATAAATTTGTAGTGAAGGAAGTCTGTGAGAGTATGAGATTTCCTCCAGAGGAATGAGTGGCGGAACGCAGCATGCGCGTGTGGGAATTTAGCCAGGGTCTAGGGTTAGAAGGGCAAGGGCGGCAGAGAGAAAGTGGGGCATGTAGATCAAGAGAGGAGGACAAGGCAGAGTTGTAGTTCCTGACCAGGTTGTCAGGGTATGTAGCAGAGCTGAGAGAGGAGAGGGAGGAGCGTAAAGTGGACTCAAAGTCAGGTAAGTGAATAGAGCGCAGGTTTCTGCAGAACCGGGGGAGTAGATGGAGGTGGAGAAGAGGAGAAGCGAGATAGAGAGAATGAGATGAGGTGATGGTCAGAGAGAGGAAAAGGAGAAATGGAGAAATCGGAGAGAGAGAAGTTTTTAGTGATAACCAGGTCTAAGTAGTGGCCATCCTTGTGAGTGCTGGCTGCAGTCCACTTTTGAAGGCCAAAAGAAGAGGTTAGAGAAGAAAGCGGGAAGCCCAAGGGAGAGAGGGTCATCAATGTGGCAATTGAAGTCCCTAAGGAGAAAAACAGGGGAGTCTGAGGAAAGAAAGAAAGAGAGCCAGGATTCAAAGTGAGAGAGAAAGGCAGAAGGGGGATGCGTTAGGTGGGCGATAGATGACCGCCACATGGACAGGGAGAGGAGAGAAGATCTGGACAGTGTGAGCCTCAAAGTAGGGAAACACAAGAGAGGGGGGAATAGGAAGGGTTTGGTAACGGCAGAGAGGAGAGAGCAGGAGCCCCACGCCTCCACCCCTGCCATCAGGGCACGGAGTGTGGGAGAAGGAAAGGCCACCATAGGAGAGGGCAGCTTCCATAGAAGAGTTAGACTGAGTGAGCCAGGTCTCAGTTATAGCAAATAGGAGCAGAGAGTGAGAGAGAAAGAAGTAATGTACAGAGAGGAACTTGTTAGAAAGGGAGCGAGCATTCCAAAGGGCACAGGAGAAAGGGAGAGAGGAGGGAGGGTGGCAGGGGATGGGTATGAGGTTGGAGGGGTTGACACCAGAAGGAGTAGAGGTTGCAATTGGCAGGCGAGAACGAGCGCATATAGGAATAAGGCAGGGACCAGGATTGGGAGAGATATCCCCAGAAGCAAGGAGGAGAATCATGGATAGAAAGAGAATGTGTGAGGATGATTTGTAGAGATATGCTTTATTGCTGGGGATATAGTTGTGTGGTGTCAGAAGGCGCAGGTAAGAAAGGAGTTAATGTGAACAGAGAAGTGGTGAAGGAAGGAGAGATGGAGATATATGAATAGAGTTAGAGACCTAATGAGGCTGGTAAAAAGAAGTGCATAATTTGAGTAGAAGTGAAGTCACAGCAAATATAAATGGTAAAGGCAGCATCACAGCAGTAATGATGCAGTCTGGTATATATGATATCCTCCTTTCCAGTGTAGTTCAAATGCAGGAATCAGGGCCAGATGGAGGTGTCCACTGCTGATGGGCGTCTCTTCCATCCTGTCAGCTCAGCGGGCACAAGCCGGATGTCAACTCCTTGTGAGCCGCGAGTAGGTGGCGAGTTTGACAGCCCTGCATTAGTTTTAGCACTAGTGTCACAGAGGAAAGAAAAGATCTTAGCTATATTACGAAGGACGAACCAACAAGTTTTAGCCATGCCTTGAATGTGAATGGAGAAGGAAAGGGAGGAGTCAAATGTCACTGTCACGGAAGACCAGTACTTATACACCGAAACTACCGGACTCCCTAGCACCAGACAGGACAAAGTTGAATAAAATTGGGTTTATTCTGGTATGCCAGCAGACGAAACAAAGATGTACAAAACAAGATACAATGCCAACTGGGGGCCTGGGGAGTAGACTCTAGCCTCGCTAGGTGCAGGGCCTGCTTCCAGAAGGATTGCCCTGTCCGCTTCTTGTCCAGTATATCAGAGGGCTGCACACAGCATAGTCGCTGACATGTATCTCCAACTGGTCAATGTAAAGATCCAAACTCCTATACAGAATGTCTTTCTGTCTCTCAGATAGTCCTCTGAGAGAATCTCCACACTCCTTCCCAGAGTGTCTCTCAGTGTCTCAGATGGTCCTCTGAGGGAATCTCCACACTCCTTCCCAGAGTGTCTCAGTCTCTCAGATGCTCTCTGATGGTAGATCTGATTTTCTGATCAGCAGCACCCCTTTTATAGCCCTCTGTGGCTATCCTTTACATGGGAGGGGACTGCTGGACAATCAGAGCATGGATTAGGTTGGTGTACGAAAGAAAACAGAAAGTGTAGTCCAGCGCTAATCTAAATATTACTGAACCAAATTGGTTAATAAATGAAATAAAATAAACCACATCTAAACAAAATAGTGATGTGAAAATGAAGTGAAGGCCGCCAATAACAAGGTAACTCTGGCTACCCTAGCCAGATGAAGAACACAGAAGAAAACAGTTACCCAATGGCGCCAAATAAATTAAATTAAATGTGCATCAGAAACATCATAAATAATCAAATGGTGTAACAAATAAATGATACCAGTGATGTAAGTCCTTGATTAGGTGTCCATAATGAATGATAATAGAAGTCCAAAGTCACTTGGATCCAATTACAGATGAGTTAGCTGATCAGCACATACAGGAGAAAAGAAAACAAAAATACATAGTGTAATACTGTAATAGGCCAACAATGGTTAAGGGGTATAGGGAATGGTGAGTTCCCTAATGATATGTAGGCAAGAAGGTGAGATGAACAAAAATAACATTTATTAAAAAAAATGATGATTAAAAACAGCTCTTCTCCTCACGGTGACAGACAAAAATTCCTCAGGCTTTGTCCTGAAGGGGACATCCCAATTATGAGTTGCTGGTGAATTAAAGAAGTGATCCAGATCAGAAGAGAAGAAACGCCACTCCAGCAGAATAGAGAAGTGAAGACCGCAAAGATACCTTGATGTGACAGCATTTACACAAGGCTGTGTACAGTAAGTGTGTTTTTATTTTATTTTATTACCCCCACCACCATTACTTCGAGGTTATATATACCGTAACAAAATCCCTCAACCTGTGCTCCCCTTTTCTTTCTGTATCGCTATTTGAACTGAATTTATATTGGGAAACAAATGTTGGAGTTGATGTTACGTGGATAAGTGCCTTATTGCAGTGTTTTCTGGATTTTGTTTTGTGGATTTGACAAAAAAAATGTACAGTATGTAGAATGTATAAATAAAAGTTGTGTTTGTCTCAAATGTATCCTGTATAAATAGGAAACTGTATCATTGGTATACATCATGATATCCTAACTGTGTTTCAGAATAGTTTATAGAGGGTCATTTGAAGTTCACTGAACAGACGCCGTATTAAACTGTCGGCTATAGGGAATGTTGTAGCATTGTATTGTCGCTTAATGTTGCTTCTATACTTCAGCTGCACAGGGATTTCTGAAATAACCTGTGTGTCTGATGTTTTGTATCTATGTTTATGTAGAAGATTACTGTAAGTCTTGGGTTCTGATTTAAAACGTTGCTACTTTATAGCTGTTTGATAGTTACACCCTAACATTACCCAAGCAACACCTCATAATATATATGGGTGCAATCCCTCTTAAACCGACTATAACATAAGTTATTACTGTAATTCTTCAATATCTTTCACCCTTATTTCCAAATAAAAGGAGTGAAATGTTGATGGATTCAAATAATGAATGTTTTAAATGAGAGAGAGAGAGAGAGAGAGAGAGAGAGAGAGAGAGAGAGAGAGAGAGAGAGAGAGAGAGAGAGAGAGAGATGCGTGGCGACGCGTCACGTGGAGCGCCTGGGAGCCAGAGGCATTCATCAGATCACCAGGAAGCTGCAGGAGAAGATAGACTGGGGGGCTGAACTGGACAAGTGCGTCCTCAGATCCCCGCTGCAGTCTATTAACATGCTGAGTAAGGGCCCTATTTTTATAATAGCCTGCACTAAGAACAGATCATGTTATTTTCTATGCTACAATATGTTATAAGGGTGCATGTGTAGGAAACTAATTTGCTTTGTCTGTGTCATGGCCCCACTCGGTCATGGCCGCGCCCACCCGACCCGTTTTGGCCACTCCCTCCCAGTGCCGAAATAAGGTGCCTGCAGACCGCAGATTGCGGTGAAGCGCCATGCACGCTCTGCCAGGATGCAAAACGGGCGCGCCGGCGCGTGCAGTAGGGCCTTAGCCCAATGCTGCATGGGGGTGCCGCTGCGACACCGGGCTCAGGGAGAGCTGGGAGAGTTATCCCAGTTCTCCCCCTTCGGCGGACGCGGAACCCCTGCTCGCGGTGGTCATTTAAAAAAATTTTTTTTATTTAATTCACTGTAGTTTATACACAGGGCGGTCATGCACTAAACTCCGTTAAGTTGTTTTAGAGCGCAAAGTGCTCATAGAACGTGATGTTGCGCTGAACACGATGCACTAAGCCACGCAAACAGGCACTTTGCGCTCTAAAACGGACTTTTTTCAGGAAAATATTCTAAGTCCAACTTTGCTCGTTCGTTACCCTGTTTGCGTTAAATTCTGCCTTTAAGTGGGATGCACTAAGCTAGGTAACCTTAGCGTGTTGAAAGTTGTGTTCAACAGAACACGTCAGCTCAAGGTAGACGCAAAAAAAGCTGAACTTTGAAAAATTTCTTGCTTTACATTTTTGCATGCGCAACACCCATACAACAGGCTGGCGGGTGTCCCTGGCTGACCCCGCGGCCGTCCCGGGGTCCCCGCGGGCCTGCGGTACCAATGTTGTGCCTACAAAAATACTAAACATTATTTCTAACTAAATACACACCCCTAACACATACAGTACAATAATGTGCAAAATAACTATTATACAGATATGGATAATAGATTATTTGCCCATTATTAAACACTGCATTAGCATACCTAAATAAAGTAAATAAAAACAGTAGCCAGCTAATCCAATGAATACAAGCAGTAACAACATCAACAATGAATTAACCATTAACCAATGAAACCAATTAATTCCTAAACCAACTCAAAATGAAAAGTAACACTAACCAATCAAACCAATGAATTACTACAACATTAATGAATGTAAACATTAAAAGACAAATAAATAAATTCAAACAATATCTGAAATAACCGTAAAAAGCATTAGCTAACATAATACAACATTAACTACAAACGAACACCAATCGCAAACATTTTATTACCATTAAGAAGGAAAAAAACAAACAATCACATCCACATAAGAAATTGAAATTAAAAAAACCAACAGCAATACCAAGCCACAAATGCCCCCCAAATATTGTCATAATAGTGTATTCATCTGTACTCTAAAGTGGTACAGATTAATATATTATCAGTCAATGTGCCTCCCCTAAAAAATCAAAAAACACATCCAATGAAGAAACCTATAAAAAGAGACATTTACAAACATTCAATATATTACTTACCATGAGAAGCGATGGCCCTCCAACTCCCGGGATAACAGGAAGCTCACGTACCTTGAAGGCCTCCAACAACATCCGATGCCATCCGCCATGAAGATCCGGATCA
Source organism: Ascaphus truei (assembly GCF_040206685.1). Classification (NCBI taxonomy): domain Eukaryota; kingdom Metazoa; phylum Chordata; class Amphibia; order Anura; family Ascaphidae; genus Ascaphus; species Ascaphus truei. Next base: position 38,464,272 of record NC_134501.1, on the reverse strand, counting down.
GGTACCCAAATCTTCTTTTTTCTTTCTTTAATCACCTTCTTCTATCTTCATCTGTCACCATTTCTTGATCTTCTTTATCTTCTATCTTCATCTGTCAATCCAAAAAACCCCATGGTAAATCCCAACCGATGTTGTCTCGTCGTCTTCTTGGGCTCAAATGAGGCGTCACGGCCTTAAATAGGGCTTGTGACATCACATTTAGCCTCAAAATGGTTAACAGCCACCTGATTGGCTGTTCAAACCATGTTCCGACTTTTTTTTTTTTTTTACATGACGTCACTTAAAGGGAATGATGCCAGCCAATCAGAATGGCTGTGCTTCATTTGCCTTTAGGATGACGTGACGAAGCCGGCGTTACATGGTATTTCAGCCAATCAGATCGTGGGAACCAACTCCCCACTCTGATTGGCTGAAATACCATGTAACGCCGGCCATCCCCTGGACAGCTGCAGGGTTTGATTCCACGAATCATGGAGTGGAGCTGTATGTATCAAAGCACAACTATAAGGGCAAAGTCTTTAATTAAACACCAGTCGCGCTGAAAAATCCCTGTGCCTGGCTGTGGCTATGTAGTAATATTAGTTGTGCCATTTTCGGGTGGGTCTGCGTCTGTCTGCGAGGAATTTATGGGGTGAGTGGGAGGAGTTAGGGCAGTTACATCTGCATATTGGCGCAGGTTGATGTATAAAGAAATATTTGCATTACTTTTATTGACCGTTTTTTGCATTTGTTATTCTTCGTCACCCTGAAGGTTTCATAGGTATTTTTTTTTACTGAAGAATGCATCAAATAGTACACATACATTTATTAAATACAGTAGGTCTCATTTCAGACAGAATAACATACATTTTTTGGGTGCAAATGCATCAGAGCAGACCCCTTTCTTGATACATAGGCCCCATACTTCTGTTCAACGCAAGTTTTCACTGCATGAAAATATCATTTATAGTTTATAATAGTTGATACTGTAGTTTCCTTTCTGGGATAGTTTCCTTTATCTTTTGACAAAGCACAGAGGGCAATCTCGCAACCCTCAGGCAAAACACACATGGGAATGTTAGAACCTAGGGGGCTATGCACTAAGCTCAATGGGTTTGCATTCTGATGTTTAAAAAAAGCCTGTCCGTTAAAAGTGAGGCCGGGGACGCGATTCACTAAGGCCTTGAGCCCATTTTTTAACGTACATGCTCAAAACACCCACAGCGAACATGTTGCTTTTTTCCCCCCTGCTAGCGTTCTTAAACTTCACGTACGCTAGCTGATAGAAAAAAAAGCCGCATGTAACATTTGCATGGAGATTTGCCATCTCCATGCAAGGCTGTTACAGGCGATCGTACACTAAATAAATACATTTGAATAATAGTGTACATGAGCAGGGGGTCTCCGGAGCTGAACAGCATTGGTTTCAGGTCCGAGGACCCCCTCTTTCAGGAGATACAGTCCCCGTTATGGGGTGCCGGTATCCCCTGCAGAATTTCAATGTCCCAGTCACGTGACGCTAACACTTGAAAGTGCAGGGGATACCGGCACCCGATAACGGGGCCTGTATCTCCTGAAGTAGGGGGTCCTCGGACCTGAAACCAGGGGCTCGAACTCCCTTTTCTGCCGCGTCTAGATTGGTGCTGAAGCCGCCGTGATCATCACCCGTAAGACCCATGTTATAGCTATTCTAAGTGCGGAGTCAGATAGCCTGCTCAGGCGAGCTTTCTCCCTTTGAGTGAGAATGCATTTATGACTATCATTGCCAAATTGTGGTTACCTCCACCCCTGGGATATCTGTCTGTGCCAGCCAAGGCGTCCAGACTTTTAAATATTTGGTGATCAGTGTCATTAACTAAACTCGTTAATTTTCCATCTGGCATATATACCATAATCTATTCCGAATCTTGGGGATGCTTGGGATCTCAGGTTGTTTCCACATAGCTGCCATCTCGCACCTCGTTGCTGTTGCAAAATGTGCAACCAGTTTATTTCCAGTTTTGGAGAGGCCCGGCCATGGTCTATTCAAAAGGAACAGCAACGGATCTGGGGGAATTGTGATTTCAAAAATCCTCTGAATCCAATGTCTAATTTCTTCCCACAAAGATGAGATTCGAGGGCAAGACCACAGCATGTGCAACAGGTCAGCCGATTCTCCACACTGTTTTGGACACAGTGGAGAGTATCCAGGGACAAACCTTGATAATTTTAGCGGGGTGAGGTATCATCTCATCAATACTTTATATGCATTTGCCTTCAAAGTTGTACAGATGGAACTCTTAGCTGCGGTTTCCAGTATGGCCGACCAGTCTTCCTCTTCCAGCTCCTCTCCTAGATCTACTTCCCATTGAACTCTATAAGCCAGTTTTTGCTGTTGTTGTGTACTCCCAGAACCGACCACTTCCCCATACATCTGCGATGTAAGTCACCGTGTGTCTGTTTCTGTCAGACAGAGCTTTTCAAATGTAGTTAAGGGCGGATAGGGAGAATTTTTGTTAAATTACGCTCTGATCTGGAGGTACCGGAAAAATTTGGAGTGTGGGATATTTTTTTCGGATCTGATTTGTTCAAATGATTTAATCTTATTTGGTATACCCTCCAGATCTCTTAACCTAAGATATCTACTGTCCCAGCCAGCTTTATTCTAAAGCTTGCCGGGTATATCGCGGGCTAACCACGGGTCTTCTCTCCGTTTAAAATGGAGTTTCCCGCGTGGCGGCCGCTTCAATAGATAAGCGCTTATGGCGCTTACTATTGAAAGCACCCGAGGCGAGGGAAAACTGTCCGAAAACGGCCGAAGATAACCTCGCGCCGCTCGCAGCAGTTTTTAAACTGCGGCGGCAGCCACATCAGTTTAAAGCTGGCCGAGACTGTATATTTTTTCCAATTCCCTGCGGCCCTTTCTGCTAGTCCTGGCGCAAAGTCGGGGTTGCCCCATAACGGGGACATCAGTGAGTGTTTTGAGGTCAAGGCATGTTTAAATTTAGCGGTCTCCCATACCGACAGCGAGTTAGCCACCGAGGAAAGCGGCCGATCAGCCCATCAAACAGCTGTTTTAGGTAGCCAAAGCAAATTGTGTAACTGCAATGGGGAGCAAGCCGTCTTTTCCAGATCCACCCATCTTTTCAATGCTGGGTTGGTCTGCCATTGTATGAGTTGACACAATTGCGCCGCTTTATAGTAAGATAACAGGCAAGGTACCGCTAGGCCACCCGTCCGGATGTTTTTTTCATAATTGTCTTGTTTACTCTCGGTTTCTTTCCTCCCCAGATAAAATTGGAGATTTGAGACTGAAGTGAGAGTATTTCCTTCAGTCTAAGTGGCACTGGTAGAGTCTGAAACAGATATAGGATACGGGGGAGGATATTCATCTTTACACTATGTATCCAACCTATCCAGGAGATCCTGTGGGGCATCCACTTTCTCAAGTCCTCTTTCAATGTTCTAATCAATTTGGGATAATTTGCCTCGTAGATGCCCTTGTAATCTTTAGTGATGTGGACTCCCAGGTACTTAATATGTTTTGGGTGCCAATTGAAATTGAAGTTCAGACTCAGTAATTTTTCAGTTTCTTTTGGAAGGCTTATATTCAGGGCCTCGGATTTGGTTTGATTTATTTTGAATCCTGAAATTCAATTTAATTTCTCTAACAGGTCAAATAGGTTCGGCAGAGAGGTAAGAGGTTTAGAAATCAAAAGCAAGATATTGTCAGCGTACAGGGCAACCTTATGGGATTGTGAATGTAAAGTAATCCCTGAGATATCCGGGTTGTTTCGGATCTGCGATGCCAGAGGTTCCATGCACAGGGCGAATAAAAGGGGAGATAATGGGCACCCCTGACGTGTGCCACTTTTAATTTGGAATATATTTGATGGGAAGCCCTGGTGGAGGACCCTAGCAGAGGGGCCAGAGTATAGCGACAATATCGCACCACTCACCCGCTCCCCGAAGCCAAAGGCCCCAAGCGTCTTATTTAAGTAAGGCCAGTCAATCCTGTCAAACTCTTTTTCTGCATCCAAACTCAACATCATGAATTCTTGTTATTGGCTATCTCTATCAGATCAATGATTCATCAGGTGTTGTCTGCAGCTTGCCTATCTTTAATAAAGCCGACTTGATCTTGATGTATGAGTCTGGGCAGGATATGACTTAATCTATTGGCCAGTAATTTGGCGTAAATTTTAATGTCAGTATTGATTAGGGAGATTGGCCGATAACTTTTGCAATCCTGTGGATCCTTGCCAGATTTATAAAGCAGTGAGATAGACGCCTGGAGCATCTGCTCCGGAAATGGGGCTCCTGCTAAAACAGCATTAAACATTCGGAGCAGCCATGGGGCCAGGTTCTTAATGAACTTCTTATAATACAGCCCTAAGAAGCCATCTGGACCGGGGGCCTTCGAAGGTTTGAGGTCAGTGATGACCTGGGAAAGCTCCTCTAATGTGAAATCTGCCCTAAAACCTCTGTGTCCAGCTCACTCAGCCCCGTCAGGTTGAAGCCTGCCAGAAAATCTTCTACAGCCCTTGAGGTTTTGGAATTATGTACCACTTTCTCCCCATTATACAAATTTTCATAGAATAATTTAAATTCCTCGACTATGCTTTTTGGGTTGGATGTGGTGTCTCCGGTCTTTAAGCGGATCGCCTGTATATTATAGTTTGACTGTCTGGTTTGTAATTTACGTGCTAGCATGGTTTCTGGCCTGTTTGCCTTTTCATAGTATTTCCTCCTTGACCAACTCAGGGATTTGTCTGACTGAGAGACCAGCAAGAGATTGAGTTCAATTTTGGTATTCTTTATCTCTGTTAAAACCTGTTGGTCCGTTCTTTGTTTGTGCCTTGTTGCAAGAGTATGTAATTTGGTTTGGAGCGCCTTGATTTTGTTATTTCGCTCTCTCTTCCTACGGGCTGCTATGCCAATTAGTATGCCCCTTATGGTTGCCATATGGGCCTCCCAGAGAGTGAGATGCAAACTCACCGAACCATAATTTGTAGTAAAAAATTGGTCTATCTCCTCACCTACCGAGCCACAGATATCTGGGATTTTAAGAAGTGACTCATTAAGCTTCCAGTTTGCGCCAGGCCTAGCAAAACAAATTTGATTGCACCTCAGCTCTATTGGAGCGTGGTCAGACCACAAAATGTCATGGATCCCTGCGTGGGAGAACAAAGGGACCAGTCTGCTAGAGATGAAGAAGTAATCGATTCTGCTATAAAAAGAAAGAGATACCAGCGCCTAATAAGTCCAATTAGGTGTTAGTCCTGGATATCCAGATGGAATAGTTCAAGTCCCAATGATGACAGCTCGTAATCAAGGGTTGATCAGATGCAAATTCCTCCGTATAGTGTGGAACATGAAATGAAAAGAACACAGAATTTAGTGCAACACAGCTAACAAAAAATCTTCACAGACATAGACTCACAAACCAGCACAGACAAGACACACAAACGCAAAGCTGAAAATAAAAATTGTTTAATACAACTATAAAATAATAAAATGTGGAACGATGAGACACTGATGGAGCCGGTCCGGTAGAGTAAAACTGAAAAGCTACTCACAGGACGGCTCTAGAACACAAGCAATGAGCGCCGAATAGGCGGATGTAATCTGTCCTCCCTGAGCTGAGAAGTTGAAGTAACCGCAACGTTCCTCCATGCACCGTGCTCCTCAAAACCGGAAGTGACGTTACCAGATACCAAATACCGGATGCTCCATCATAGGTAGGCAGGACTCTCGCGGGGGTTTTCGAGTGGAGGTTCTTCTTAATTTAGCTCCAGGGGATCAGCACTCAGCACTCAGTTCTCTTAACGTCAAATCGTCCAGCAGTAATGAAAAAACCCTACGCGTTTCATGCGCTTGCGCACACTTCCTCGTGGGTTATGAGTCATGTCAGTGGTGCCTTAGTATATATCCATATGAGACTGATCTGATTGGCCAATCAAATAAGACATTTCTTAAAGTGATACCTATTTGACACTTGATATACAGAACACTGACATTTGAACAGCTTTGCATAAACAGAAAACATGAAAAAAACAACAATGTACAACAATTATCTACACATAACAACATAAAACAACCATAAAACTGATAGAATAAAAATAAAATATCAGAACAAATGTTTGCATGTACTTCAACACAATGATGTTATCATATTATAAAAAAAAAGCTCCTAATTCAAAGTCAATATTAAGACCTCTTGGAGAGAGAGTCTGTAATTCATAGATCCAGTATGCCTCACGCATACTGCATCTCTGCAGCCTATTCCCACCTCTTGTGCTGGCTTGGATGGTCTCAATAGCCTGCCACATTAAACCCTTGGGATTTTGATTATGATGTGTGAGGAAGTGGTGGGACACACTATGGGTGACTAACCCCTTTTTTTTTATTACTTAAGTTTTTATTGAGCATTTTCAAACATACAAAATGAGGTAAACACAACATACTACACAAAAGAAAAAGGGGATACAGTAATACAAATAAACTGGTTGTGGAACAATAGAGAGGAGGGAGAATGGGGAAGGGGGGGAAGGGGTAGCATTTGTACCAATATCGCACTGTATTCGACTATTTAAATACCACATGTATCACTCTGTTCAAAGTATTCTAGTCTATATATGGGGATATACCTGCATGACGGAACCAAGGAGCCCAAATATTAGAGAATTGCGAGGTAGAGCCGTTCAGTTAGGCTGAGAGTTTTTCCATATAGACTATATGCCAAATGTTGTTGTTTATTTGATTTAAGTTTTTTTTTTGGAGATATTAGCCATTGGTTTTCCTAGTAATATATATACTGGGTCATGTGGGACAGAGATTTCTAGTATATTGTGTATTAGGGTGAACACTTCCGTCCATGTTTGTTGGATTTTGGGGCATGACCAGAATATGTGCAGTATATTCCCCACTTCACCACAACCGCGCCAGCACAGAGGGGAAACGCCTGGGAGAAAAGAGTGCAACCTGGCAGGAGTCATACACCATCTGAATATTAACTTGTAAATATTCTCCTTAATTACAATGCATGATGAGTTTTTGGAAACAGCTTCCCAGATGTCTGTCCAGGTATCAAGATCTATACAGACGTTAAGATCCTTTTCCCAGGATACCATATAGTTATCGGGGGTTTGGTTGTTCTTGGTAGAGGATAAACTGTGATATACTCTAGAGATAATGCCCTTTGTGTGGGGTTGGTGTAGACACCAGTCCTCATACAAAGTTAAAGCATGGGGTTGACTTGGTTTGTAGACTGATTGGATATAGGGCCTAACCTGGAGAAATCTGAAGAATTCGGAGGAGGGTATATCATGGTTTGTTTGTAGCGAAGCGAATGGGGGGACATTCCCTTGTGTGAGGATATCCTTGACTCTTGTGAGTCCTTTTTGAATCCAGGTATGGGAGTGCGGGTTTCCTGAGTAAAATGGAAGGGAGGGGTCCGAGAATAGTGGTTGCATAAGGGAAGGGGAATCGGTTAGTTGGAACTTGGTTTTGAGGGAGTCCCAGAGATTACAGGCAAAGGATATCACCGGGTTCTTGTAGGTCTCAGGTGGTCTAGACTTATTGTTGAGCCAGAGGAGATTTTTTATTTTACATGGGGAACAAATCAGGTCCTCTATCTCGAACCACCTCCTTTCGTTTGGGTTTGAATGCCAGCTAATGAGTTGTCCTAATTGTGCGGCTCTATACTAGTTTTGTAAGTTCGGGAGAGCTAAGTATCCTTCTGATTTGGATTTATAAAGAATATCTCTATGAACTCTGGGTCGCCTATTTTGCCAGACAAACTTCAAAATTTTCTTCTGTATATTATTTAGGTCTTTCTGACAGATTTTAACCGGAAGTGTTTGGAAGAGATAGAGGAGTCTAGGTAGAATATTCATTTTAATGGTGGTTATTCTCCCAAACCAGGATATTATATATGGATTCCAAGTGGTTAAATCCTTAGCTATCTGGTCGAAAAAGGGTTTAAAATTTACGTTGTATAAAGTCGAGTAATCTTTTGTTAATTGGACCCCTAGATATTTAATATGGTTCGAATTCCATTTAAAGTCGTAATTTAGTTGGAGTAATTTTACTAATTCTTTAGGGAGATTTAAGCTAAGGGCCATGGATTTGGAATGATTAATTTTATAACCTGAAAGGGAGCCGAATTAGTATTTAGTATTTAGTATGCTATTTAGTATTTTGGCTGTGAATCCCATCTGCGAAAGCGTAGCTGACATAAACTGCCAGTCTAATCGATCGAACGCTTTTTCTGCGTCTAAAGAGAGTAATAGAGATGGGCACTTTGTGTTTTGTGCTACGTGTATTATATTCACTGTCCTCCTAGTGTTGTCAAGGGCTTGTCTGCCCAGGACAAATCCCACCTGGTCCGGATGAACCAGTTTAGGGAGGATATTATTTAATCTGTTGGCTAAGATCTTTGCATAAAGTTTTAGATCAGTATTTAACAATGAGATAGGTCTGTAGTTAGAGCACAGCAGAGGATCTTTCCCCTCTTTTGGGATTACCACTATGGTAGCACGAAGCATATCTCTAGGAGGGGGAAGGCCTAGTAGCATCTCATTAAATACTTTGGTAAGAAATGGGAGGAGCATTGTGGAATATTTCTTGTAATAAAGATTAGAAAATCCATCCGGACCAGGGGCCTTCCCAATTTTCAGGGATTTTATGGCGTCCATAATTTCCAGGGGCTCTATAGTTTTTTCGAGGTTTATGATATCGTTCGGATCTAGGGTGGGGAGTCGGCATTCTGCTAGGTAATTTCGAATCTTTATTGCTCTTTTGTTTTTAGCCGAGTCTCCCATTGGGCCTGGTAGGTTGTATAGGGATATGTAATAGTCCTTAAATGCGTCGTTTATAATTTTGGGATTGTGGGATACTGGGCCATTTTTAGTGTGGATGTTATGACTTTTAGCTTTAGCTTGTTTTTGCTTTAATTTTCAGCATTCTATCTGCTTTATGACTTTTTTCGTAGTATTTCTGTTGGGTCCATCTTATAGCTCTTTCTGCGTTTGACACCAATAAAAGGCTTAGTTCTCCCCTCACTGAGATTATCTGCCTGTAGTTTTTCGGAGATGTGTTTGACTTGTGAATAAATTCTAATTCTGATAGTTTTTGTGTTAGTGTTTCAATTTGTTTTTTTTTTTCTTTTTTTTTCTCATAAGCCAGGGCAATCAGTTTGCCTCTTATCACTGATTTGTGGGCCTCCCAAAGGGTAAAAGAGGAAACCTCTGCGGTATTGTTTAATTCAAAGTATTGGGCCAGTTCTTTTTCTATTAGTTGGAAATTTTTTAGGCTCAGTGGTAGGGATTCATTCAAGGACCACGACCTTGTTTTATTTTTGGAAGTGAGGCCAGCCAATTTGGTTATAAGCGTAGAGTGGTCTGACCAAGCAGAGGGGGCAATACTGCTGAGGAAATATTATCGCTAATTTGTTGGTCTATTAGGATATAGTCTATTCGAGAATAGCTATTATGAAGATGAGAGAAAAAGGAGAAATCCTTTACATTGCTATTAACTAATCTCCAGGAGTCTACCAACAATAGATCTTTGGTCATAGATACAAGTCCCCGAGTAGAGGGAACTATTTTTTGTGGCGGGGGGGACTGGGGGATTTATCTAGATTTGGGTCCATAATTGCATTTAGATCTCCTGCTAAAATTAAAAGGCCTTTCTGGACAGAGAGAATTAAATTTGTTAGTTCCTGGAAAAAGGATTCTTGATAATTGTTAGGGGCATAAGTGTTGACTATTGTTATATCAGTGGAGTCCAGTGACCCTGTAATAATTAGAATTCTCCCAGCAAGATCACTTTTAATTTTATCTACTTTGAAGTTTAAATTTTTATGGAAAAGTGTCGCTACGCCTTTTTTTTTCGTGGGGGCTGATGAGTGGTAGACTAGGGGGTAGACATTGCTGAACAGCAGTGACTGATCCTCCTTTTTCAAATGAGTTTCTTGTAGCAAGATTATATCTCCTGCCAGTCTTTTGGCTTCCGAAAGGGCAATACGTCTCTTACGGGGTGTGTTTAAGCCCTTGGTGATTTGGGATATTATATTAATTGGCATGGTGGTGGTTCAAGGGTCTATAATACAAATGAACAGAGTGATATCTTACATATAGTTGAAGAGTCGGTACATCCGACTTCGGAAACGATCTGGTATGAGAACATATACAACGTGAGATATACATATTATTACATGGTAGTGGAAAATGCTTGCAAAACTTGGAGGAGGGGAAGAGTAGAGGGGGGAGGGAGGGAGAAACCGAGGACCCCGGCTTCCAAACATTGTTTGGGGGGACCAGCCATAATGGAAACCGTGTTGCGAGTCTCTCGCACTCACAGGTTAAATGAACATGAGGGGGGGCGGGCAGTGGCCCAGCGGCTCGATGCCGCAGTGCTCCTTTGTTTAGGAGCTAAGCTTTCGAAAAGGGAAAACAAAATCACCCCAAAGAGTACGGGGTGGGTTGTGTGTGTGATCTTACACATCAGGGAAATAAAAGCAAGAATGGGGGGCATTGAACGTTATAACTGTTTACATCAACATATCCTTTCTCAATTTTAGAAGCATTAAGTAGGGTTGACTGGCAGCTATAGTTTGGCAGGCTCTGCATTCGTAGTCTACAGGGGGAGAGGGATAAATAACATGGACAAAGTTACCTAAAACGTGACCTTTAATATTTTAGCCTATAATAAAGAATTGGTAGCTGAACTTTGGGGGACCAATTCTATTATAGAGAACATATAGACTTATATTACACATACACTTTTATCTAGAAAACAGTTCCAAACAAACATTGTATGTCAGTTCCTTTAAGTGTTCGGGTTAGTTCAAACTGATTATCAAACTTTGAATGACTCGAACTTGTGGGTAACTTGGGGGAACAGTTTCACAATGGAGAAGGAAATAACCTAGATTTTGGGACTTGTACGTTCTAGAAACTTAGAAACTAAAAAACTCGGTAACTTCTTGATGTGCAGATTGTCGTGGCCGTTGTGGCTTGCTTGAGTTGGTTGATGTGTTCCAGGTACCGCAACTGTTGGTTAGTTTTTAGGTAGGTTACTGGAGTGGGCCACGTCTCGATTAGTACCTTAGGTCCAGACCACATTTTGGCTTGTCTGCCATCTTAACTGGGTGTTAAGTAAGTATACAGCTCTAGTTCTTCAAGTGGGTTGGGTCTTTGCTCGCCCAGATGTTGGTGTTTTCACCCATGCCTGGCGTTGTGCCTTGGGTGAATGACGAGGCCTTTGAGAGGCCTCCGGATCCTTTGGTTCGAGTAAGCCCAATGATTGTAGTTTTTCCTCACCTTCTTCTGGTGAGAGTAGAATGTACATCGTCTCTTGATAAGTGAACAATATTTTGCACGGGAAACCCCAGCTATAGCGGATTTTATTGTTCCGCAGTGAGTTTGTGATCTGCGCGAACATTCTCCGCTTGTTCAGCGTGGTTTGAGCCAAGTCCGGAAAGATGAGGAGTGGAACATTATCCTGCTCTATCTTTGGGGTGGTTCTAGCGGCTCTCAATATTTTCTCTTTAATACGGAAATAGTGTAGGCGTGTGATCACGTCTCGTTGCTTCGCTGGATCTAGGCCTTTCGGTCTAGGAAGCCTATGGGCTCTGTCCATCTGAAGTTTTTCATCCGATGTTTCGGGTAACAGGGACATGAAAAGCCGAGTGAGATATGCGTCCAATTGGGTGTTGTCCACTTCTTCCTGGATACCTCATGATCCGCAGGTTATTGCGTCTTGACCGGTTCTCCGTATCTTCCAGTTTATCGAAAATCGTTTTGACTTGAGTTTTTAATTCCTCAATATCTTGCGCTTGGGTTTCCTGTGCAAGGGCGGTGTTATCACTAACCCCTTTTTAATGTTGTAAATATGTTCATATATCCTCCGTTGGAACGTTCTACTTGTTCGCCCGACATATTGTAAGCCACAAGTGCATTGGAGTAGATATATCACATATGTTGTGTGGCAATTAATAAATGACCTAATAGGGTAAATATTATGAGTTACATTAGATCTGAATGTCTTGGTAGTACAGCTATGTGAGCATGCAAACCATTTTGCATTTAAAAAAAACTTTTTCTAACTTAGCAGTTTGTTTAGAATAATTGAGTGGGCCAATTTAGATTTTAGATTTGTGGCCTTCGTAAAGATGATAGTAGGTTTTGGTGGGAGAATTTCGGCTAGGGTTTTATCCCTTAGGAGAATTGACCAATACTTGTTGATAATCTGCTTAATTTTTGGTGCCATCTCATTATATTGTGTAATGAACGGCACCATCTGATGAAATTTATTTTTTGGATCTTTTTTCTTGTATTTAAGCAGATGATCCCTTTCCAGATTTGTTGCATTTTCTTTTGCTTCATCTAAAAGTCTCTCTGGATAATTTCTATCAACGAATTTCCGCTTAAGTTCCTCAGCCTGAGACGCAAAAGTCTCAACACCTGAGCAATTGAGTCTCAGGCGGAGGAACTGACCCCTTGGAATATTTCTAATCCATAACGGGTCATGTAAGCTGTCAGCCCTTAAATAGGTATTAGCCTGAACCGGCTTGAAGAATGTTTTGGTGTGTAATGTATTGTTGGTGATGTAAATATTTAAATCTAAAAAATCAATGTGATCAGAGCTCGATTTAAAAGTGAAATTAAGGTTTCTATCATTGTGATTAAGGTAAGTGAAAAAAGTCTCTAATTGTGTTTCACTGCCAGACCAGATGAAAATAACGTAATCTATGTAACCTTTCCAGGGCACCACTGACATGACTCATATCCCCTAAGGAAGTGTGAGCAAGCGCACGAAACGCGTAGGGTTTTTTCATTACTGCTGGACGATTTGACGTTAAGAGAACTAAGTGCTGAGTGCTGATCCTCTGGAGCTGAATTAAGAAGAACCTCCACTCGAAAATCCCGCCGAGAGTCCCGCCTACCTATGATGGAGCATCCGGTATTTGGTATCCAGTAACGTCACTTCCGGTTTTGAGGAGCACGGTGCATGGAGGAACGTTGCGGTTACTTCAACTTCTCAGCCCAGGGAGGACAGATTACATCCGCCAATTCGGCGCTCATTGCTTGTGTTCTAGAGCCGTCCTGTGAGTAGCTTTTCAGTTTTACTCTACCGGACCGGCTCCATCAGTGTCTCATCATTCCACATTTTATTATTTTATAGTTGTATTAAACAATTTTTATTTTCAGCTTTGCGTTTGTGTGTCTTGTCTGTGCTGGTTTGTGAGTCTATGTCTGTGAAGATTTTTTGTTAGCTGTGTTGCACTAAATTCTGTGTTCTTTTCATTTCATGTTCCACACTATACGGAGGAATTTGCATCTGATCAACCCTTGATTACGAGCTGTCATCATTGGGACTTGAACTATTCCATCTGGATATCCAGGACTAACACCTAATTTGACTTATTACACTACCGACACACTTTATTGAAGTGTGGTCGGTACCGCAAGCCGGGAAATCTCCCGGCTTGCTAGTGGCCGCCCCTCGGCGTGCCGCGCGTCATAGACGCGCGGTCACGCGTCATCGGGAGCGTGCGCCCCCTGCACGCGTGTCCAGGGGCTCCCCGAGGGAGCCCTGGTGTCCCGCGATCGCGGGACAGCGGCAGGGGGTTCCGGGGGACCCCGCGGACCCGGCAGCGGTAGGGAGAGCGCCCCGATCGGAGGGCGCTCTTCCGCTGCTTCGGCGCGCGCCCGTCACACTCGGGCGCGCGCCAGGCTACTGCTGCGGCACAGAACGGGCAAATGCTCGAATAAACTGTGCCGCAGCAGTAGGTGCCGGTATCTCTTTCTTTTTGTCTCTGGTTAATATCTGATTGTACTATCAGTGTCCCACCAGGCTGCCTCAGACCCCAAGGGGGTTGCTCTTATTTAGAGTTTATTGATTATCATTTCATCATTAGCGCTATTCTACATCACCTCTTTTTTCTTCGATTCTGCTATAAGCGTCACGGGGATGGGAGTAGAAGGTGTAGTTTTTTCCGGTGGGGTAGAGTTCCCTCCATATATCTGTTAGCTGGTTTTGTTTGAGGCCTGTCTTTAAGGCATCCAATAGCTTCCTCTGGCAGTTCCTAGGTACGCCAGTCCTATCTAGTTTCGGGTTTAATGTTAGGTTAAAATCTCCAGCTAGGATGATATGGCCTTTGGCTACCTGATGTAGTTTCTGGAAAATAACCTGAAAAAGTCGTGACTTTGCTCACTAGGAGCGTAAATTGAAGCCAGTGTTATCGGTTGTTCGTGTATTGTTCCTACTATGATCAGGAATCTGCCTTCACTATCCCTTCTGAGGGTCTCTAGTGTAAATGGAACTCTATTATGGAAGAGAATGCCGACACCTCTTTTTTTTCCGGCCGCCGATGCCAGATAAAATTGTGAGAATTGTTTGTCTAAATACTTAGGGGCACTGCTGCGGCTAAAGTGGGTTTCCTGGATCAGCAAAATATCAACCTGCTTCCCTTTATAATCTGTAAATGCGGCTTTCCTTTTCATGGGGCTATTGAATCCCCTAACGTTGTTAGATATAATATTTATGGCCATTTACCTGATGTTATATTTGGGCAGTTTCCTATTGTGAAACCATGGGTAGATTTTCCACCCCAATTTTTTGACGTGACCGTTGGGTGTATTCTTTGATTCCCAGAGGGAGAGAACCATTACCTCCCCCTAGCGGCGGGGCTCCGCACCCCAGGGAGGGGAAAGGCTTTAGCCAGAGTCTGCTCTATTGCCCTACGGACTGGACAGCAACCTGGCACCTTTGTGAGGGATGACCAAGCATTCTTAGGACTGTCCTCTGTAGGGCTAACCGGTTCACATGGACTAACTTCATGAGATACCTCTTGAGGCGCCGACGAACTACCAAAGTAAATTCACACCGGCAGTTGTCCACTAAGTGGAGTGAAATGAACTGTGGCACAATGTAAATATATTACAACTCATCAAACTGGGTTAACCGTAACTTAACTGTAGCTCAGCAGCCGTGTAAGGGAGCCTGGACATCCCCTGCTGACTGAGGGGCTCAGCCTCCCCCGTTGTTGCCCCACCTCTCATCCTCTCATCATGACCGCAAACCCGCACCTCATAGACCTCTGTCGGCCTACGAAGGATCAGGCAGGGGTCCGTGTCGCCGCCGAGTAGAGGTGTGCAAGATCCGGGTCTCAACACGGGTATCTCCGAGCCTCCAGCCCCTTCGCCCGCCGCTTGCTGAGGGAACAAAGAGACAATGTAATATAACATAACTTATTTATCTAAAATGTATATCAAAAAGCAACGAGTCTGAGCTTGGTATAGACCAGTCCAATTATGAAAAGCAGTTTCCCCCCTCCCCCCATCTCCCAATATCCCTTTGTGACCTGTTTCACCCCTAATGCTGCGTGCAATCGCCTGGCCAGTGCTTATTTCCCTGTTGGCCTGCAACTGAGACATACTCTGTCTGGCCTCATCTTTCCCCTATGTACTGTCTGCATACTCAGTGCCTTATCCTGCCAGCACCTGTGGCCTCCTGGGGAACAGCCTTGTGTAAGCACCTGTCAGGCCCTGCTAGTGTCTGCACTACTCTGTGCCCCCCTTACTCTATGCTTCAGGGACCTAACCTCCGTGTGTACTTATGCCCCTATTCTCCTCTATCCCCAGTACGGGACATACCACCTGCCAGTGAAGCGTGTCTAGTCCACTGCCCCCCTGGGCTTCATATAGCTATAGCTGGGGCCGTGTCCCCACCCTTCACCGGTCTAATTGGGACATTCTCTGTCATCCCGGATGTGCACTGTCCCCGCCACTGCTATTCCGGAAGTTCTCTGTTTTCCTGGGGACCCGTGATCAGGCGTAGGAGCTGGTGCTGCGACGTCACATCCTTTAGATGTCAGTCATGCCGTGGCGCCGCCTCCTCTCCTTTCACGCCCTCAGCATGTATTCCCGCCATCTGGAGCCGTGAAGATGGTTGCTGTCCTCTGCTGCCTGTAGTTCCCGAAGGTGACCACTAGGGGGGGCGATGCAAAATCCCTCATGGCCGACCATGTTTTCTGTGGATGGGAAAAAGGGTAATGTCTCCTTTAACTGCTGAATTGGTCTTGTTGGACGGTGACGAGCTCGGTTTTTTACTTGCTGGTGGCTGCAGGAGCTCCCACTCTGCTTCAGGTCGTCTCCAATGGTGGATATGTCTCTGATTCAAGGTGAGGGGGCTGGGAGGGACTGTCATATTCTCTAGCCTGCTGTACCCATGCTTGGCCACCGGGACTGCTGCCACTCTAAATGTCTTGTTATAGCCTGCAGTACCTAAACTTGTCCACTGGGATTGCTGCTGCTAAACTAGGAACATTCCAGAACCTGATACCTGACACCTCTGCACCTGTGCTCCACCTCTCAGCCTGCCTATATAAACCTCCCTTTCCTGTTCCTCCTTGCCTGTTTATACTGGTTCCTTAGCTCCACAAGGTTCCTGTGTTTACTGCTGTGTTAGCTATTGCTATCATCCTGTTCCAGTTTCCTCGTTGCCAACCTCTGCTTGTTTCCTGACTTCGCTACCTGCCGCCTGCCTCGGAACCCTGCTTGTTTCCTGACTTCGCTACCTGCTGCCTGCCTCGGACCCCTGCTTGTTTCCTGACTTCGCTACCTGCCGCCTGCCTCTGATCTCTGCTTGTGACCCCTACTTCGCTCCCTGCTGTTCCTGCCACTGGGATCCACTTCAGCCGAAATCCAATCCTTGACAGGGACCGGGGCTGGGGGCTATTTGCAGGAGACCCAGCTTGCTGAGAAAAGCATCGCCATCCTCTGCTCTCTTCAGGGTGTTCGCAACCCCATTTTTGATCACCAGGAGGGCAAACGGAAATAGCCAGCGATACTTTATCCCTTTGTCCTGCAGGGCCCTGGTGACCGGACCCAGATTTCTGTGTCGGGCAAGGGTAGCAGGTTAGAGGTCCTGGTATATCTGGAGCTTGATCCCTTCAAACTCCATAGATATCACCTCCCTGGCTATCTGGCAGATGGAATCCTTGATTCGGAAGAAATGGAAATGCACAATGATGTCTCGTGGGGGGTCTCCCGTCTGTGGCTTAGATCTTAGCGCACTGTGGCACCTATCAAGGTGCAGGTCCTGCACCATTTTATCAGGGAGCAGATGCTCCAGCCACCTTTGTACAAAGTCTTCAGGATCGTTAACGGACTCTGGGATCCCCCTAATGCGTACATTGTTCCTGCGGTCCCGATTCTCAGATTCCTCCTGTTTATCTGAGAGCTCTCGTACCTTGTCCTCCAAGCGGGATACCACTTTATTAGTCTGTTGTAAGGCCCTCGTGTTGTCATCCATTTTATTTTTGAGGGCACCAGTCTGTTCTCCCAACCCGTCCAGATCCCTCCTCAGATCCCACAGCTCCCTGCGGAAGAAATGCTTAATTTCTCCGCAAAATTCACGTAGGTCCTTCCTTGTGACTAATTCTTGGTCGTCCGCTCTCTGCACTGGTCTCTCGCTGTCCGAGTCTGAATGCATGGTGAGCATGGGTGAGTCGGAGCCACTTGCTACTGCCGAAATATTTTTATTGAAGTAAGCCGTGACGGAGGGGTCCTTTTGCTTGGACTTCGCCTTGGTTGGCATCACTGAGTGTTCCGGTCGGAGATTCTGGCTTTGGGAGGGATGGAGATTCACTATGCCACTTTTAATCGATCTTTATGCCGGTGTGAGAGGAGCTAGTGAACTAGACTTCCATTCACCCTGGCTTCGCGCATGCGCCTCTCCTGTCACCATTTCTTGATCTTCTTTATCTTCTATCTTTATCTTTCAATCCAAAAAAACACCATGGTAAATCCCAACCGATGTTGTCTCGTCGTCTTCTTGGGCTCAAATGAAGCGTCACGGCCTTAAATAGGGCTTGTGACATCACATTTAGTCTCAAAATGGTTAACAGCCACCTGATTGGCTGTTCAAACCATGTTCCGACTTTAATTTTTTTTACATGACGTCACTTAAAGGGAATGATGCCAGCCAATCAGAATGGCAGTGCTTCATTTGCCTTTAAGATGACTCCACTAAATCCAAGATGGCCGGCGTCACATGGTATTTCAGCCAATCAGAGTGTGGAATTGGTTCCCACGATCTGATTGGCTGAAATACCATGTGACGCCGGCTTCGTCACGTCATCTTAAAGGCAAATCTGTTTTTTTGTTTGCCTTCCTCTGGATCAATGAGTAAGTAAAGATATAGGATAAAGTATCTGTTGTCTAAATTTAGCATAAGTTGAACTTGATGGACGTACGTCTTTTTTCAACCTCATCTATGAAACTATGTAACAAACGGATTGTATCCAATTGCGGTTCTGGATTAATCTGCATGGATTGAAACTGGAACAATCAGTCGACGGATTTTACACCGCGGAACGGATTTTGAATGGAAATCTCGGGAAAGTCCACGAAACGGATTTTGACAGTTTCGTCCATCTCTTAAATTAACACCATTATTAACATCTGAAATACTTACCGTGGAAGAAATTACATTTTTTATGTCAGAGAAATTTAACCTTGTTAAACACAGGAGTCAAATTCTTTGGAGCTCATTTAAAAAACAGGTTTATGCAAAATGTATGCTCTAAAAACGGACAGAGAGTGATCCGTATATCATTATATAATTTATGTGACTATATAAAATAATGTCTTGGAATAAATTTGTATAAAATTTACATATGATCAAGCAAAACAGGATGAGAACTCTAAAATTGAATTGTACGCCATTTAAGGGGTCACTCCCTCTTAGGATCAAAGTGTACTAATGGCAATGGCATGTATAAAGGGTCATATCATACGCATTTCACTGTCTGCCGCTTCATCAGGGACTGGTGGCTAAGCAAAACCAACCCCCCTTTAGACCCACCCCTCTCAAAGACACAAGTAAATATACTTCATATAGTGTATATCAGTGTAAAATTCACCTTATATAAAATATTAAAACATATGTAATAAATAATGATAAATGCCAGTGTGAAGATAATCCATAAAGGCATAAGCAGAATATATCAACATATTATTTGCTTCCCATTTAACCTTATCATACAGGAACATATGAAAATAATATGAAATACCTTATGGCCCAAGTTGATTCTTTTTGATCTGATTTACGGCATATACAGTATGCTGAATCAGACAAAGGTACTGCAAACATGCTCAGTCAGTACACCCGATTGTAATAAACTCACTGCATCAATACCCTTGTCCCTAATTGCTGATGTTTTAAGTCAGGGATGGTCAACTCCAGTCCTCAAGACCCACCAGGAGGTCAGGTTTTGAGGATATCCCAGCTTCAGCACAGGTGGCTCAATCAGTCTCTAAATCAGCACAGGTGGCTCAATCTGTCGCTGCTTTAGTTGCAGTTGGGATATACTTGAAACCTGACCTGTTGGGGGGTCTTGAGGACTGGAGTTGAGCCGCCCTATTTTAAGTTGTCGAACATGGAATTCTGCTGTAATGGCAGAACAGTCTGCAAAGAATAAACTGGGGGGAATGTAGCAGTGCAAATACAGTGTTGACATGCTAACGGGGGTGTCAAATGGAAGAAGCTTGGTAATCAGGTGATACATGGTGTTAAGATCCGCATCCAAAGAAGTGTAGTGCACAGCCAAGAGAGTGGGTCCAAAAAACTGGTTAAAAATTAAATCTTTATTCGTCCATTAAAAAACGGAGGTGTAGAGACCTCCTACATGTTTTGCGCGTGTTGCACTTTATCATTGATCAATGATAAAGTGCAACACACACGAAACATGTAGGAGGTCTCTACACCTCCGTTTTATAATGGACGAATAAAGATTTAATTTTTAACCAATTTTTTGGACCCACTCTCTTGGCTGTGCGCTACACTTCTTTGGATGCGAATCTTGACTCTATACCAGTGGCAGCACGCTTCATGACAAGCACAGGATGGGGACACTCCAGAGATCCAGGGATATTCCCAATGAGGCTCTGAGAAGTGGGTTTTTACCCCCTTACTCCATCCCTTCAGGGATTATTGGCCTCTTTAAGGATTCCACACCACTTGACAACTGTTTCAAGACTACTCTAACCCCTTAGCCAGTGCTGTGGATTAATTCTGATGATTCTATGTATATGTAATATTCGGATCCGGTGCTAGAGCGCATGTACCAAATAAAACCTTCTGATACATGGTGTTAGCTAGGTAGGGTTATGACATCTCAGTCCGGCCAGTGTTTTTTCATGCACAGAGACGGAACATTTCATACATGACATTATAATGTAGCAAAATAGACAACAAGAGTATACTCAGAATTAGCAAAAAATGATCAAACTATGAATTTATTATTATTTATGGTGCAAGAATTTGTTTAATAAATTAATATTTTGGTATGTTTTGCTAATTCTGTGTGCTCTGTGTGCTCTGGATTCCTATTTTGATACATTATATATATATATATATATATATATATATATATATATATATATATAGTGGTTCCCAGCACTCAGTACGAAAAGTCAGACAAAAGCGTCAAATTCGAAATAGCAACGATATATAGAAAACAATGATACAGATCCAGAGCCAACTCTAATAAGGGCATAGAGGATACTTTACTGGAATAAAACAAATAAGTGAACAATGAAGTGGGAGAGGGGGGTGGAGGGGAAACAAGGGGAATGAAACAATACAGAGAAAAAAGGGGGGGGTGGGGAGGGGATAAAAACAACGTATTACAAACGCTAAAGTCAAGGTGATAATATATAGGGGGCAACATTTCGGGGCCTAAATGCCCCTTCTTCAGGCCCGTTCCCACAGACTGGAATAGTCCATGGTACTTCCCTAAATAATGCACCTCCACCTCTCAAATTACAAAAAAATAACAAAGACTGTTAAGCAGGCCTATACTAGCTCCAACCCAGTATTAAACAATCAGAGTGAACATTAATGTATGAAAAATTCAAACATATATGAATAAAACCTGGATAGACTGATACTAATTGCATATTAGCTTATGAAGATTCTGTCTTCTACTCTAGCAATTTAATGCACATATAAAACACTACACAGAACACCATAGAGTAAACTGCAATAAATCTGTGAGGAAAAAAATGGCAATGCTCATCAGTAAGTCTCCTGCACTCCCCGCGAGGGTCACTTTGTAGCTTTTCCACAAGGCAACCCTGAACTGGTAGAGTGCTATAAGGTCAGTTGTAAGCCATGGAAGGTGACCCCCCCTCCCATACTCTTATTCTGCGTAGTGGAGCATGGGAATCACAGAGTTTTAAGAACTCTGATTTGAAATAGTCGAGCGCAGAACCAGGGTCGGGAATTAAATTGATTCATCTTCTTCCAACGATGGTCATTTCGTCTTGTAATATGTCCGTCCCACTGACATTTTAATTTATTCACCTGTGTGATGATGTCACAGACTTTTGTTTGGTTTTGAACCCATTCATTTTTGTCTTCTCTCTTCAGGTAATAACCAACAGGCATCTCTCCATACTTCTTTGCATTGTCTGAAGATTCAATATTACCTTCACATTTAAGGTCCAAATTTAACATCCATAGGTGAGTACGGGCAGAATCCGCTGGTCCAAAACTTTCCTTTTGAGGCACAGTGGAAGGTTCCCTTGAGAAATTGTCTTGTGTCTTCCAAATGTCTCCAACCCATCTTCATTCTCCTGTTGATTTAATTCAAAAGGTGTATTTGTATGCTGCATTTGTTTCGCCGTCTATATGTGTGTGTATATACAGTATATATGTATGTGTGTATATACAGTGTGTGTATGTATATGTATATATATATATATATATATATATATATATATATATATATATTTATATATATATATATATTTATATAAAAACAAAAAACAAACAAAAGCGCAAGCTCCATAGCACGTAACTGAGTAAAAAATAAGGTACATTTATTTAAAAAATCAGCAACCCATAAGAATGTGCACTTACAGGATTTTAAACAGAACCATTCGTGGGAGAGAAATCTCTATTGTGGTCATCTGCGGTGGTAGGGTGAGTCCCAGGTTTGCAGAGTGGATATAAACAGCTCAGGTTCACCATGAACTCCTATCCCGAATTGGCAGCAAGATATAAAGGCATCCAATGCCTGCACGTCCTTTGCTCCCTCATACAATGGTTGCTAACACTTGAAATTACCGCCAGCCAGAGCGCAGGAAAGCCAGGGACTCCAAATACACCAACACAAACGCGATGACGTCACAGCTCTATGCGTTTCATCACTCTGCGGCGACTTCGATACCGTGGGGACAAATATCAAAGGCAGCACTCCAGAAAGTAGTAAAAAAGGAATTGTATTAATGAGACGTCATATCCAACGTTTCGGTCCTACATGCAGGACCTTTCTTAAGAAGAGAGATGGTGACCCCTGCTCGGCTCGGCTGCAACTGCGCACTGACTACAGAAGCATACAGGAATTTGAGCAACGCGTTTCGCTGTGTAAACGGCTTCCTCAACATCTTTACTTACACTGGGCCGTGTAAGTATTATATTATTATTATTATTATTTTACCCCACCATTCCATTCTACCTGTGTCCCGAATCTGACTGTAATTTTGGATGGGCTAGGATCTACCTCCTTAAGATACCAATATACATCTTTACTCACACAGGGCCATGTGAGTATATGAATAATATCTTACCTTTCCCTTCCCTCCCTTAAGAGGTGTTCACCTCCTGTTTGACTTCTCCATATCTATCTCTACAATTGGAATGTTTTAACCCCTTGATCCCCCTATTTTTTCTGTTTTTAAGTACTGTCAAACTAGTCTATACTTGAACTACTGTTTACTGTGACTACTGTTAAATATTTTGTAACCAGATGGCTAGTGCTGCTCTCTCAGGAAAGAAAACATTGTGCCATACTTACCTGTATCATACAGTACTGTACTTGGTGTGCCTGTACTTAAAATACTACTGTACAGTTCTATACCATACTACCTTCCTGATGCTTGCCCATTACACGCGATCACAATGGGCAACACAGTCGCAATATGGTCAATATATTTATTGCATCGTTCCACGTGAGTACATTCTGTAGTTCCAAAAACTCATTATGGCTTGCGCCAACTCATCCTTTTTGTAGGGTTTCACGACTTTTCGAATATGGTCCTTCAGCTGATGCCAGACCATTTTGATAGGATTGAAGTCTGGCGATCTGTCATTAGAGGAAGAAAAAGGGACAATTAGTTAAAGAGATAAAGTACACAGTAAAAACAGTGGAAAAAAATGAGACATGGTTACCGCACTTACTCCACTGGCGTCTTCACCCAGTTGATACCGTGTTCAAGAATATGAGCTGTTGACGCGGTGTGCTTCGGATCGTTGTCCTGGTAGAAACGGTGACCATCTGTGAAATCAAGTGTGATGTATTCCACAATCTCAGGCACAATTTGCTCTTGGAAA
Source organism: Ascaphus truei (assembly GCF_040206685.1). Lineage (NCBI taxonomy): Eukaryota > Metazoa > Chordata > Amphibia > Anura > Ascaphidae > Ascaphus > Ascaphus truei. The sequence continues at coordinate 38,440,902 of NC_134501.1, read as the reverse complement.
AAAGCTTTATTCATGATTCCTATAACAAGAAAAGAAAAGTGCTCAAAAAACTGCACACTGGTACAGTACAGTGCATAAGGCAAAAGCGTGTGACTTATTTTACCTTCAAAGATGACAATGCATCCTGGTACACGCCTAGAGATGGCACCCCACACATGCATCTTCACTGGGTGTTTTGGACGCGGCTTCATAGATATGCAGCCTTTTTTGTGGAATACAAAGGTGGCAAATCTCTCCAGCGATACAGTAGACTCGTCAGTGAAGATGCAATCCTGGAAAGTTTCTCCACTGTCTATCCATGCCTGGGCCTGGACCACTCTCTTGATCTTGTTAACGTCCCTTATCATAGGGTACGCTCTGTAATGACAAGGAATAATTTTATAGGTACAGTACAGTTTCTTAAACAACACTTTAACCTCCTGTACTGTCCAGTACTAACCTCATACGTCCATATTTCCATCCAATTCTGCGTCTCATCTTCTTTATGCTGGTCTTGGATATAGTGAGATTGTGATTTTGCAGCAGAGTGTATTTGACCCTCACGGCACTCTTCTCATCATTCTCTTGACTTATTTTGTCGACCAGAAGAGTTGTCTCCCTACAGTGTACAGAAAAACAACAATCCGGTAAGTTACAGTGCAGTAGGCCACAAGTACAGCACATAATTTACAGTTAACAATAATAGATGCAGCAATATAAACAATAATAGATATACTGTATTATATACTGTTGTTATATAAATATATCGAAAAAACTATAAAATTAGATAGATCTATACTATATAGTTATATTAATATGCAGCAATATAAACAATAATAGATATACTGTATTATATACTGTTGTTATATAAATATACTTACGCGTTAGCTACCGTCGGTGTCCTCGTGCGTTGTTTGTTTTTTCCGTGTGCATGATAGCACACGGTGGTTGATGGCACAACGAGGCCAGAAGCAGCTAACCAGCGTTGGATATCTGCAAATTCGTTGTCCACTCGTGTACATCTCCTTAATTCTCATGCTGAGATCCTTTGAAATATTTTTAACAGGCATAGCTGCGAGTAGAAAGAAATACTAGCACAAGAATGTATATTCGATGTTTAGTCAATGTGTATTCAATGTGCAGTGAATCCACAAAATAGATGGAGTTAATGACTCACATTAGAGTACGCCCACTTTTAACACCTGTACCTCGTCGCCATGCATAAAAGGTTACACACTTTGCATAGCCCACCACTCGATGATCTGTATCTGAACTTGCCCTTGTCCAGAAACTGCATTGTGCCATCTGCTTCCATGGATCAACCCCGATTCTACGGATGCAAGAAGCCACTCGCCTCTGCCGTGCCTATCACACAGAAAAAGCGAAAGGCGGCAGCCGTTTCCAAGCCAAGGCCAAAGCGACAGGCTAAGGCTAATAAAGAAAACCTTCTGCTGACCCCAAAGGCTAAGGGTTTTAATACACATAAGCCTTATTATGTCAAGAAGAAATTCGGTGATGTACACTCAAGGTAAAACAAATGGCAGCCAACCCATCGAACCCACAGGCCACTTCCTCGATTATGCTTCGATGTCTCTGCCGCTGCTATCCCGGAAATCTACAGCCCATCATCTCCACTGCTCATCCACAACACTGCCGCCGCTCTCCCGGAAACCCACAGTCCATCTTCTCCACTACTCTTCGACGACTCTGCCGCTGGTCTCCCGGAAATCCATGGGTCACTTTCTCCATTACGCTTAGACGACTCTGGCGCTTCTCTCTCGGAAATCCAAAGGTCACTTTCTCCATCCCTCTTCGACGACGCTGCCGCTTCTCTCCCGGAAATCCACAGGTCACCTCCTCCATCCTTCTTCGACGACACTGCCGCTTCTCTCCAGGGAACCCCCATCTCATCCTCCGTCGCACCCATCCACCCAGATGTCCACAGCACCTCATGCACAAGAACCAGCTCGTTAGTCCGCATGCTGAATGGGTTAAGTGTCGATATCCCCGGGAACTCTACTATGCTGGTAAAGATAGATCTTCTTTTAGAGACCATGCTAAATATGGATCAACGGATGGAGAAGATGGATCAATGGATGGAGAAGATGGATCAACGGATGGAGAAGATAGAGATTGACATAGGGGGGATACATAATTTGCCCAGTGTTCATGCCCCTGTATCCCCGACGCCGGAGCAGGAGGGTGGCATGGATGTGATGAATGGGACCTTCGACCACCTTCCAACACCAAGCGCACCCCCTCCACCAGAAGAATTTGTATACATATATGCCGTTGAGGACGAGGATAACATGACAACCCCATCAAGACCACGGAGACAACACGGCGACCAAGACAGGAGGAAAGCTTCCTCCCAGACAACCTACCCTCACCCGCCACCACAAGCACACCCGCACCCAGAATCACACCCGCTCCCAGAAGCACACCCGCTCCCAGAATCCAACCTACATACGCTTGCATCGATACGGTGCTCGACATCATCCTACTCGAGCTGCCACCGGCACTCAGGGAGAAGTATAGGTTGATGAGTGCTGGTTTACCCCAGAAGTATGTCATGTTAATTTTTAAGCACCACATGTCCTACTTGGTGTACTGCGGGTGGGCCAAATATGTAAATTACGAAGGAAATCGCGAAAAAAGGGCGCTTCCTGAAAATTTAAGAAGGGCTATTGTGGAGGAATTGCGACACTATTTTTCAATTTTAGATCCTTTAATGAAAATCGTTCGAGACTCCATTAATGGCGTTTTGCGTCATACAAGGCATTGGCCCTGGAAGGACAATCTGGAGGGGATCGAATTTGCGTGACTGTTCAATTGTTGTTTATTTTTTGACTTGTTGCTTGTTTTAACTTGTATTAATAAAGAAATGTTTTTACTTACACAAGACCTGCACAATTCCAGTCCTCGAGGGCCGCAAACAGGCACGGTTTTCAAGATAAAACCGGGCTTGTTTGCGGCCCTCGAGGACTGGAGTTGTGCAGACCTGACTGGCTGTACTGTACAACATCCAACTGTAAATATTTTGACTTTCTGTACTTTAATAAAGGAGATGTTGCGTGTTTTAAATTTTATCAATAAAGAATTTTTTTTACTAACACCTTACTGTTGTGCTGTAAATGTTTTGACTTTCTGTACTTTAATAAAGGAGATGTTGTGTGTTTTAACTTGTATTAATAAAGATTTTTTTTTACTTACACAAGACCTGCACAATTCCAGTCCTCATGGGCCGCAAACAGGCCTGGTTTTCAAAGTTATCCTTAAAACCGGGCCTGTTTGTGGCCCTCGAGGACTGGAGTTGTGCAGGCCTGACTGACTGTACTGTACACCATCCTACTGTAAATATTTTGACTTTCTGTACATAAATGTTTTTACTAGCAGTAAACCATACACCTGTTAATGTTTTGAATTGCTGTACACATTAAATGTTTTTAAATTGTATTTGTAAATAAATGTTTTTGTACTTACTCCACCAATAAAAGAAAATGTTGATTTATTTTAAATTGTTCCATTGTCTCCTTTTATACTGTAACAAAATACAGTGTTTCTAGAACATACAGTACAGTACTGTCCAGGCGTACTGTATACTGTGGGCATGCTCAGTACTGTACATCACAAGAGTATTAAAACAATACATGCTGTACGGGTATAGAATACACATATGTACTGGAATACATGTAGAATAAATGCATACTGTTTATTTTTCGTTTTTATTATACAGTATACCGTATTTCCTCAATTGTAAGACGCAGGTTTTTTCCCTTTCTCACGTGGCTGAAATAGGTCTGCGTTTTACAATCGATGCACTGAAAAAAAAAAAAAAAAAACAACCAGGGGGCACTGCTGCAGATGCCTGTCGGTTTTCTGTGTGCAGCAAAAATATCTGCGATCATAGGCCCCCCTCTTCCTCCTTGTGCAGAGAGATATGCTGGAGATGCAGCCGGTCTTCTGTGTTGTGCAAACAGCATAGCTGTTTACAGCCCCCCTCCCCTCCGTGCAGAGAGATCACGGCTCTGTCTTCACAGCAACCGGACACAGCAGCCCCCCTCCCCCCCCTATCAAATCTCTGTGTGAGCTGCACGTGCAGAAGGAGGTGTGTGTTTGTCTGTATGTCTGTGTGTCTGTGTGTCTGTGTGTCTATCTCTGTGTGTTTGTGTGTCTCTGTGTGTCCTTTCATTCTCTAACTCTCCCCCTATCTCTCTTCCCCTTCCCCCCTATCTCTCCCCCTTCCCCATATCTCTCTCCCCCTATCTCTCTCCCCCCTCCCCCTTCCCTCAATTCTCCCCCCTCCCCCCTTCCCTCAATTCTCCCCCCTTCCCTCTCTCTCTTCCTCCTTCCATCTCTCTCCCCCCTTCCCTCTCTCCTTCCCTCTCTCCCTCTCCACTCCCTCCACCCCCTCTCTCCCCCCTCCCTCTCCCTACCCCTCCCTCTCTCCCCCTCTCTCTCCCCCCCCTCTCTCTCCCCCTCTCCCCCTCTCTCTCCCCCCTCCCTCTCTCTTTCCCCCCCTCCCTCTCTCTACCCCCCTCCCTCTCTCTCCCACCCCTCCCTCTCTCTCCCCTCTCAATCCCCCCAGAAAAAAAATTCTGCACATTTAGTATTGTGGTGTTTCCCCCCCAATTTTTTTTATTAAATCAAGGGTGCGTCTTAGAATCGATGGCGTCTTAGAATTGAGGAAATAGGGTATATAAAAAAGTATTGTATACGGTCTGAAAACAACAGCATACTGTTTCAGGTTTTCTATGAAGCTCTCAGTTACAGTATTCTATCCAAATCAATAACAACGGCCACTAAACTGTAGACTCCGGTACTTGTTGTTTTTTAAATCTGATTCAGCAATGTACAGGCATTGTAACACAAAGTGATATTATCCATCGAAATCCCTCCATTTGCCGTTTTCCGCATGAGATGACAAACTTTTCTTTTCTGAGGAAAAACAAAAGTACAAGTTTTACTGTAATGGTCAGTCAGTCCCCTAAAGAAGTTCCCAGTCAGTCCCACCAATAATTTTCTCGGGGGGCATCTCCTGTTCACATGCGCATGCGCCTACCGTCGATGTGATGACACGCATATGCGTTTCAAGAAGGTTCCAATGCACATTCGCCTAGCGTTCCACCAATTGTTCAGTATCTACTGTAGAAGCTGCTCAGCCAATGATATTGCTTACAGGAGAATCGCTTGACTGTGCATTGAATTGATATTTCAAAAACAGAATAAAATACAGCAACATTACTCACCATAGACTGAGCCACTTCCAGTCCCGTATTCTTCATTATACACGTAGTTGACAGGTGACAGCGGGACTACTACACCTGTAGTCAGCTGATGAGGCTGGAAATCGCTTTGGTACATGCAAGCTTGCTATAATCTGTACGTGAAATCTGGCTCAGGCTGCAGGTATCTGGGCGGGGACAGACAGCAAAGGTTGTCACTGACGGTCGGACCGCTATTGGAAGCTGTCGCTGTCGCATTGCTTGCCTGCGACTGACGTTTCTTAGTTGGTTTTAACATGATCTTTCGCCTTTTGAAGTCTCCATGATCATAGATATGGGAAAAATCCGGCGATACACACCAATACTCTCCAATAACATCGGGATCAATACGAAAAAAACATGGATCGATACATAACGTTTTCCTTATTGCACGCTTCCACACATGAGCATCTGGTGAAAATTTGTAAAAGTCATAGTTTTCGATAAAATACTGATAAATTTGACCAACTGTTGCCATCTTATCATCTGTTGCACTTATCGCGGCCCATATTAAATAAGCGTGCGTTCTGTCGGGTTTTTGGAACACGGACTACGGTGGTGCACTCATGTCGGGACTCTCAGGACAATAAAACACCAGACACTGTGCATGTATTTTTTAATATCAAAAGCCTAAATTGATACATTATTGTAACTTCTTCAGTACCAAGGCCAAATTACAATGGACCACTGTGGTATTCTTTTAAACACCTGCAAGTCGACACATTACTGAAGCGAATGCACATTACAATTCATGAATATCTGCCACCTGGCGGATACGCGAAGAATTTCAACCAATTAAATCCGAACCATTATCAATAAACACATCAACTGCGGGTGACGCCGGCATGAATGCAACATGACTGCGGTATGAATGCGGCATGAACGTGGTGAAGTGCTGTGAAGTGCATGGCATTCTACAATGTGTGTACAGCAAATCAGTTGCAGCAGCAGGACTACATGCAAATTAATAGTGAGACATACAAGTTTGCATTTTCCATTGTGAGAGGTTTAGTTATTTTCTCATATTTATTCCTGACCACCAGCTAGGAATTTATAATCCCACAACCATAAGCAATGAATGTCTGAACAGTTCAATGGGCTAAGACACAGGCTGATTGTACTGACTAATGAAATTAAGGGCTATATTAAGCATTTTGTACAGTTCATAAAGGCTATCTCTTTTAGACTGAAATGGCTGTCCTTTTTCTTGTTTACTTCAACATCCTTCTTCTGTTCATAAATGTTGCTTAATCATTAATCATTGTCAATTTGAAAAAGTATTATAGGTAGGGTCATTTATCCCCATCTATTAAAGTTGAGCATTATTCAGCTTCAAGTCAAATATACATGAATAAAGAGTGTCATTTCTGATTAATGGCATATGACTTTGGTGTCTTATAAAATAATCTCAATAGGCAAGCTGTACCAGAAGGTCATTATCTGCAGCATTGCCTGTAATGTGTTTTGTTTCTCCTCCTAAGGCAATCCGACAATAGTTGTATTCATTATAACATTTCAGATAATACTCTATCTCATTGATAGCTGATCATTTGTACTCAAACCCTGAACAAGGTACAAAAATCAAGACAAGTCTTAGCTTGTGGAAAATCATTTTTTTTTTTATGGTGGATTTGCAACGAGGATGAAGAAATTCTACCTTTGCAATTGAAAATCATGTCTGTTTTCTTTGCAGAGGAGATAGGCATTGTAGTACACTAATCTAATCCAATTTATGCAAAAAAAAGTGCATGATATCCACGCATATATTACTGCTTTCCTGATTCACAGACTCCTTTGTGTCTCTATGAATATTATATCCATTTCTGTGACCACGTGCTAAAAAGTCTCATTATTGAAATTGCTTCCAGAATGCAGAAAGAGATGGAGATACAACACTATTTCAAAAGTATATTGATCGGTTCCCATGGTAGAGGTATTTAATTTAATTTGGTGGACGTACTGTAAATACCATTCTGCAACATATATTATTTATAATAATCAAAACACAGTAGCAGTGCAAATTCCCCCATACTTACAGAGACTCTGACCTATACTTTTTCCATTCTTATCATTTTCTATGTAAGGTGGAAAATAAAATAATTAGAGAGAGTGTTTTATATATATATTTATATATATATATATAAATATTTATATATATATATATATATATATATATATATATATATATATATATATATATTATATATATATATATTCACATTGTATTATTCGACCTGCATTATTGGTTAACCTTGACGTTTTGTATTGTATTGTATGTCTTTATTTATATAGCGCCATTAATGTACATAGCGCTTCACAGTAGTAATACATGTGGTAATCAAATAAATAACAGAGCATGGGAATAAGTGCTTTAGACATAAAAGTAACATTAAGGAAGAGGAGTCCCTGCCCTGAAAAGCTTACAGCCCAATTGGTAGGTAGGGAGAACGTACAGAGACAGTAGGAGGGAGTTCTGGTAAGTGCGTCTGCAGGGGCCAAGCTTTATGTATCATGTGTTCAGAATATCTACAGTGCTATTCATATGCTTCTTTAAGCAAGTGTGTCTTAAGGTGGGTCTTAAAGGTGGATAGAGAGGGTGCTAGTCGGGTACTGAGGGGAAGGGCATTCCAGAGGTGTGGGGCAGTCAGTGAAAAGGGTTTAAGGCGGGAGAGGGCTTACAAAGGGGGTAGAAAGAAGACATCCTTGAGAAGAACGCATGTCATATTCTCTAACCTGCTGTACCCATGCTTGGCCACCGGGACTGCTACCACTCTCAATGTCTTGTTCTAGCCTGCAGTACCTATACTTGTCCACCGGGATTGCTGCTGCTAAACTAAGGAACATTCCAGACCCTGATACCTGACACCTCTGCACCTGTGCTCTACCTCTCAGCCTGCCTATATAAACCTCCATTTCCTGTTCCTCCCTTGCCTGTTTATACTAACTCCTTAGCTCCTGCAATGTTCCTGTGTTTACTGCTGTGCTAGCTATTGCTATCATCCTGTTCCAGTCTCCTCGTTGCCGACCTCTGCTTGTTATCTGTCTGCGCAATCTGCCACCTTCCTCTGATCTCTGCTTGTGGCCCCTACTGCGCTCCCTGCTGTTCCTGCCACTGTGATCCACTTCAGCCGAAGTCCAATCCCTGACAACGCAAGTGTCTGGATGGTGCATAATGAGAAGTTAGGGCTGAGATGTAAGGAGGGGCAGAAGAGTGTAAAGCTTTAAAAGTGAGGAGAAGAATGGAGTGTGAGATGCGGGATTTGATCGGAAGCCAGGAGAGGGATTTCATGAGGGGAGATGCTGAGACAGATCTAGGAAAAAGTAGAGTGATTCTGGAAGCAGCGTTTAGGATAGATTGTAGGGGAGACAGGTGAGAGGCAGGAAGGCCGGACAGCAGGAGGTTACAGTAATCAAGACGGGAGAGCATGAGGGCCTGAGTCAGAGTTTTAGCTGTCGAGCAACAGAGGAAAGGGCGTATCTTTGTTATATTGCGGAGGAAAAAGCGACAGGTTTTAGAAATGTTTTAAATGTGAGGGGCGAATGTGAGAAAGGAGTCGAGTGTGACCCCTAGGCAGCGTGCTTGGGCTACTGGGTGAATGATCGTAGTTCCAACAGTAATGTGGAAGGAGGTAGTAGGGCCAGGTTTGGGAGGAAGTATGATGAGCTCTGTTTTATCCATGTTGAGTTTAAGGCGGCGGAGGGCCATCCAGATGATATAGCAGAGAGACATTCAGAAACTTTGGTTTGTACAGCAGGTTTAAGGAGTTGAAAAGTACATTTGTGTGTCGTCAGCATAGAGGTGATATTTAAACCCAAAAGATGTTATTAGGTCACCTAGAGAGAGTGTGTACAGAGAAAAGAGAAGAGGTCCCAGGACAGAGCCCTGGGGTACCTCCACAGAGAGATCAATAGAGGAGGTGTTAGCAGAAGAGACACTGAAAGTACGATGGGAGAGGTAGGATGAGATCCAGGATAGAGCTTTGTTCCGACTACCAAGAGTATGGAGAATGTGAAGGAGAAGAGGGTGGTCCACGGTGTCAAATACTGCAGAGAGGTCGAGTAATATGAGCAGAGTGTAATAACCCCTGTCTTTGGCAGCATGGAGGTCGTCAGTTATTTTAGTGAGGGCTGTTTCCGTGGAGTGAGCAGTGCGGAAGCCAGATTGTAGAGGGTCTAGGAGAGAATAGGTGTTGAGAAAATGGAGCAAGCGAGAGAATACAAGACGTTCAAGGAGTTTAGAGGCAAAAGGCAGGAGGGAGACAGGTCGATAGTTAGAAAGACAGGTAGGGTCAAGCTTGCTGTTTTTGAGTAATGGTATGACTGTTGCATGTTTGAAGGAGGATGGAAAGGTTCCAGAGCAGAGGGAGGAGTTAAAAATGTGTGTGAGTGTAGGGATAATAGTAGGAGCAAGATGTTTTAGGAGATGGGAGGGAATGGAGGTCAAGATGGCAAGTGGTAGAGGGAGAAGAGGCGATCAACAGCGACACATCCTCCTCTGAGACAGTGGAAAAAGAGTCAAGGAAGGCAGGAGGAGAGTTAGGAAGAGGTGTAGGATGGGAGGAAGAAACAGAGGGGATGTTCTGACGTAAGGATTCCACCTTTTCCTTAAAATAGTCAGCAAAGTCCTGAGCGGAGATGGAGGAAGGAGAGGCAGCTGAGGGTGGTTTAAGTAGAGTATCAAACACAGAGAACAGTCGGCGTGGGTTAGACTTGTGCATGTTGATTAGTGAAGAAAAGTAGGCTTGTTTAGCTTGCGAGAGGGCAGAGTTGAAACAGAATAGCATAAATGTGTAGTGAAGGAAGTCTGCGAGAGTATGAGATTTCCTCCAGAGGCGTTCAGAGGAATGAGTGGAGGAACGCAGAATGCGCGTGTGGGAATTTAGCCAGGGTCTAGGGTTAGAAGGGCAAGGGCGGCAGAAAAAAAGCGGGGCATGTAGATCAAGAGAGGAGGACAAGGCAAAGTTGTAGCTCCTACCCAGGTTGTCAGGGTCTGTAGCAGAGCTGAGAGAGGTGAGGGAGGAGCGCAAAGTGGACTCAAAGTCAGGTAAGTGAATAGAGCGCAGGTTTCTGCAGAACCGGGGGGTAGATGGAGGTGGAGAAGGGGAGAAGCGAGATAGAGAGGATGAGGTGATGGTCAGAGAGAGGAAAAAGGGGAAATGGAGAATTCGGAGAGAGAGAAGTTTTTAGTGATAACCAGGTTGAGGTAGTGGCCATCCTTGTGGGTGCTGGCTGCAGTCCACTGTTGAAGGCCAAAAGAAGAGGTTAGAGAAAGAAAGCGGGAAGCCCAAGGGAGAGAGGGGTCATTAATGTGGCAATTGAAGTCCCCAAGGAGAAGAACAGGGGAGTCTGAGGAGAGAAAGAAAGAGAGCCAGGATTCAAAGTGAGAGAGAAAAGCAGAAGGGGGATGAGTAGAGGTAGGTGGGCGATAGATGACCGCCACATGGACAGGGAGAGGAGAGAAGATCTGGACAGTGTGAGCCTCAAAGGAGGTAAAAGCAAGAGATGGAGGAATAGGAAGGGTTCGGTAACGGCAGAGAGAGGAGAGCAGGAGCCCCACGCCTCCACATCTGCCATCAGGGCACGGAGTGTGGGAGAAGGAAAGGCCACCATAGGATAGGGCAGCTTCCAGAGCAGAGTCAGACTGAGTGAGCCAGGTCTCAGTTATAGCAAATAGGAGCAGAGAGTGAGAGAGAAAGAAGTCATGCACAGAGAGGAACTTGTTAGAAAGGGAGCGAGTATTCCAAAGGGCACAGGAGAAAGGGAGAGAGGAGGGAGGGTGGCAGGGGATGGGTATGAGGTTGGAGGGGTTGACACCAGAAGGATTAGAGGTTGCAATTGGCAGGCGAGGACGAGCGCATGTAGGAATAAGGCAGGGACCAGGATTGGGAGAGATATCCCCAGAAGCAAGGAGGAGAAGCATGGATAGAAAGAGAATGTGTGAGGATGATTTGTAGGGATATGCTTTATTGCTGGGGATATAGTTGTGTGGTGTCAGAAGGCGCAGGTAAGAAAGGAGTTAATGTGAACAGAGAAGTGATGAAGGAAGGAGAGATGGAGATATATGAATAGAGTTAGAGACATAATGTGGCTCGTAAAAATAAGTGCATAATTTGAGAAGAAGTGAAGTCACAGCAAAAATTAATGGTAAAAGCAGCATCACAACAGTAATGATGCAGTCTGGAATTGATGATATCCTCCTTTCCAGCGTAGTTCGAATGCAGGAATTAGGGCCAGATGGGGGTGACCACGTCCTCACTTCTTTTGAACTTCAGTTGTCCTGCCACTTATAATGGGCCACTTGGACATGGGCTGCAGGCAGCATTAGGCTAAGGCCCCGCTCCCTCAGTCAGCGCGCCAGCACTGCAGACAGGCGGCACGCTGACAGGCACACACCGTGATATCCGGTCTGTAGGGAGCCGGAGTGGGAAGGGGGCGGGAGGTTAGGGTTGGGGCGTGGTTTGAGCGGAGGGACCCACTACTCCCCCCCCTCCCTCCACGGGCTCGGGATCCCGGGCTGCAGGAGGGAGCTGCTGCGGGCTGCTGAAAGGTAAGCAGCTCCCGCTCCCTCCCCCTTCCCCCACAAATGCCACACACACACACACACAAACCCCTACCTTGTGTAGGAAGCTGTCTGACAGCTCCCGCCCCCGCCGCTGATAGGCTCATCAGCACACCACGTGAAGCATCACCGCTCGGGATCACAATTTTCTTGCATCCCCTGGCAGCTGACGCGTTACAGCGCATAGTGAGCCTTGCAGCGAGGGGGGACTGGGACCTGCTCAGAAGGATTCCCCTGCTGGTGGGGAACGCTCATGAGTCCCAGCCCTTAAACTGTTCTATATGGGTTTATATGGGCCTAAAATAGTCACCTGACAGTTTGGTTCTGTCTGCTTAATTAGCACATCTGAGGCACATTCAAATAGATGGTGTTCTACACAGGGTGTTCCCTGCCTAGGTGGCAACACTTAATTCAATTAAGAGTTGAAGCAGACAGGATTCAGATATGGGATATTACCTAAGATTGTTTCAGTTGCATATACTAACATACACACAGCAAAGAGTTGAAGCAGACAGGATTCAGATATGGGATATTACTGGTATAGGAACAGGGGAAATTGTCCAGTGAACAGAAACCACAGGAAAAATGTCTTTTAAAATTGCTGTCCGTTTGCAAGGGGCGCAAGAAACAAAGCCCATAAATCCTTGGAAAACGAAATGTCCGTTCTGAGTCCGTGGGGTTAGTTAGAGAACCCCCAGCACAAACGAATTCCTGAAGATGGGATGTACTTCTTGTTACGCTGGAAAGAATTTGTTGTCTCCTGGAATTGCAGGCAGCTGGACTTGGACGCAAAACTTTGGAAAGTTTCTTCAGATGTTACAAGAAAAATCAGATATGGTATGCAGGCTTATAACCTTATAACAATTCAATTTGTCGTTTTGTTCTCCAATGCAACTACAACACACATCACTGCGATATGCTCAAAGAACTAGATTGGTCATCACTAGAGTCTAGGCGCAAAGTTCACCTTTCCTGTCTTACCTTTAAATTCTTCATGGGCAAGATACCCATCTATCTGAACAAGCTCCTCACCCCTACCACATGCAACACGTCATCTGAGATCTGACTCCAAAAGACTGTTCATGGTCCCAAGGTTCAGCAAAGTATCCAGCCGCTCCTCCTTTTCTTACAGTGCACCCCACAACAGGAACAACCTACCGGAGACTCTCACAGCCACCATCAGTCTAAGTTCTTTCAAAACTAAAGCTGTCTCACATTTTAATCTGGTCTGTAACTGTTACATATGCCTTTAATATACATTATCTCTAACTGTGCATGCAATGAATTGTATATAATGTATACCATTTTCCCTTATGTAACTGTATTTGTAACCATGTATTATTTGTCATCTTAAATTTGTGCCCAGGACATACTTGAAAATGAGAGGTAACTCTCAATGTATTACTTCCTTGTAAAACATTTTATAAATAAATTAATAAATAAAAAATAAATATACAAAGACTCCCCGGTCTAGCCAATGCCGGGATCAGAGGCCCGGAATATGACTCCACTTGGAGTACTATACTTCTGACTGCGGGTTAAGACATATGCATGGCCGATGCCCCTCGGGCCTTACACAAGCCAGAAGGCCCGCCCAAGGGCTGCCCGCTCATATATCCTGAGTTACCCGTCATGAGGCCAATATTCACCCCAGGACTTTCCTCAGAGGTCCCCTCTCAGTCTGAAGCATCCATTTTCTCCCATCTCTCCGGGGGATGGAGGACTCCAGCCCTGGCCGCAAGCACTCCCATTCGGGCCGACACCCCTACACAGAGTAACCTTCGCCTCGAGTGTTACACCAGAGACACCTATCCATGGTGGGTACAAAAGTTGCCCCTTGCAATTTCCTAGTCAGAGCCCCGCCTATTATGGTCACCTGTCTCTGGGACCCTCCAGCCAGGGAGTCACACTGCCCCAATTGGTGGAAGTCTTAACAATGTCTTCTTAAACCTAAAACTACAGAAAACTTAAGGCAGAGGCTAGTCGAATGTCTCTGACCACTGGCCACTCAACTGGTATGGATGCACTGAGACATAGAGGGAGAAGTCACCGCTCACGAGTTGCTGGAACTCCTCAGCCAGTCCTACACTAGCGAAGATGACGAGGAGGGGGAAGACATGTCCGCCTTCGTTCAAAGACTACAACTTTCATTGTGGACACTATTCTCCAAGAAAATAATTTCCGCTGCCACGGTGATCAGTACAGGTGGAAACAGCTCCGGAAGGGATCACTGCCCTCAAACCCAGTGGCCCTCGTGATGCGATGCACCCCTCCGGCCCCCATACCCCCTAGCTATATGGACTTGATGCGGCTCATCAGAAGGCACGAAGTCCAACTACATTTCCATGCCCCGAAAAGGGACAAAGAACCCCCGACAGAGAACCCGTGGGAGCGTCGGCTCCAAAGTTTAAAGAAACCTATAGCAGAGGAGGATCCTCCGCTTAAGTCGCATCCAGTCAAGTCCAAGATGTCCGGGAGAGCATCCCATACACAAAGGGCCCGCATGGACCCAAGTGGCATCATCTGCTACAGCTGTGGTCAGAATGGCCAATTCTCAAACGATTGTCCAGATTTAAAAAACCTCAGCAAGGATGATCCATCCCCAGTCCATTATCTGCAAAGTCCAGACAGCAGAAACCACTTCCCCGCCTGCTGAGAGCTCATCAGCGCCAAACCCTGATAAAACACCTCCCTTTGACGCATACCGTCGCGTAGGACCAGCTGCCATAATCCGTGTCCTTGTGGATGGAATATATGCATCGGCTCTGCTGGAGACTGGGACCCAGTTGACCATTGTGTACCGGTAATTCTATGATCAATATCTCAAAATATCTACCATTACAGTTGGCAGACAAGATGAAGCTGTGGGGCCTCAGCAATGAGGAGTACCCCATCGATGGCATGGTGCAGGTTTAACTGGAAATACCCCAGCTGAACACCAGCAGGTCCCACACCATGGATAAGAAGGCATTAATCTGCCCTGAACCCCAGGAATGCCCAAGTTCCCCGGTCATATTGGGGACCAACACCAACATAGTGCGGGAGGTGATCAGAGCTTACCTGAAGGATGCCGGAGAACTACGCCTGTCTGTCCTGCACATTCACCCCATGCTAAGGGAAGTGTTGCAAGTTGTCAGCCCAAGATGTACATGGGATCATCTACAACCTCCGAGCAGATGTAACCAAAATTTCACCATGGGGAGTGAAGCTGTAACACCTGTATGCCCGCAGACCTGGCCAGTCCCCAGTACTGAGGTGGGTAAGGGTATAACACGCACCCACAGCAGTGAGGGTGTGCCCGGAGTGTGGTAGTAGCGTTGCCGGGCCTGGAGAGTAAGGGTTAACGTAATACTTGCTGAGTCCGGGGTGCCAGAGGTCGGAGAGTAATGTCCAAGTGCCAGAGTTCAGGGGTTGGAGAGAGCAGCGTAGTGATGTCCGAAAGCCAGGATTCAAGGGCAGGTCAGAGCAGCGTAGTCAAGGTCCAAAGCAGAGTTCAAGTTCAAGCCAAAGGAATCCAAACAGGGGCAGGGACAGGAACCAGGGATGAAAAAGACAAGGGAGCTAGGCATAGACACTGCACAGGGAAACAGGGAAAAAGGGGGAGCACAGGTAGAGGGATAATGTTGTGTGATATAATAATATATAAAACCTCTAATAAAACTCTAAAAAGAAGTGGTGGGAGTAATTTAAAAATACAAATACACTTACACGGCCTTGTGTAAATGCTGTCACATCAAGGTATCTTTGGGTTCTTCTTTATTTTCTTCCTCTTTTTCTTCTGTGGTGGTGTCTTTTTTTCATCCCTTTTCTTTTTAGGTCCCTTAAAAAAAAGGACGAAAAAAAGACACCACCACAGAAGCAAAAGAGGAAGAAAATAAAGAAGAACCCAAAGATACCTTGATGTGACAGCATTTACACAAGGCCGTGTAAGTGTATTTGTATTTTTTATTACTCCCACCACTTCTTTTTAGAGTTTTATTAGAGGTTTTATATATTATTATATCACACAACATTATCCCTCTACCTGTGCTCCCCCTTTTTCCCTGTTTCCCTGCACTAACAAGGATCCTGGATAGATCCTATAGGGGTCAGAGCCATAGGAGAGACGACATCACTGAAGGGACCCTTGTACAACAGTTTCAAGGTTGTAAAAACTTTTTTTATATTTCATCCCATTTAATACTCTTTTCGGAGGGAGCGCCCGGGTTTTCTCTGTTCCATAGACACTGCACACACAGGAGCTACAGGAAAGCTGTGCAGAGCAAGGACTGAGAGGACAGAGTTTGGTTATATGGGAAGGAGGGCCAATAGGGATGCAGGGAGGAGCAGAGGTTTGAGTGGGTACTTGCAGGGA
This sequence comes from Ascaphus truei, assembly GCF_040206685.1. NCBI lineage: Eukaryota > Metazoa > Chordata > Amphibia > Anura > Ascaphidae > Ascaphus > Ascaphus truei. Next base: position 38,424,746 of record NC_134501.1, on the reverse strand, counting down.
TAGGTCAGTGAGAGCAGGGGAGGAAACAGGGAGGTAATCAAGAGTTATAGCTTGGAACCGACGGGGGGCAGAGCCAGAGCGTGGGGGCGGCAAGTAACTAGAGCGGGTGCACGCGCCCTCTGTAACCCTGCTATGCGTGCGCACCGCGCGTGCACCAGAGCGTGGGGAAGACCAGCGGAGGAGGTGCACGGGAGAGGAGACAGAAGGGAAGGAGGAACGGAGGAACCAGGTAGGCAACGGACAGGGATGACAGAGGCACGCCGAGAAGCGCGTGACCCACGATAGGGAACCCGCGATCGTGAACGCGCGTGCTGGGTGCAGAGTGTGAGCCTGGGTGTGTGGACCGTGCCGTGTAGGAATGGCTGAGGGAGGAAGGTAGAGATTGGGGACGTAGGGGAGCGAAGGGACTAGGCACTGTGGAACCTGAGGTGACGGGGACAAGCTGGGAACTGCGAGTCCCCCGGTCCGTTACAGAAGCGCATGGCCGCAGTGTGTTGCTACCCGTGCCGAGAAGAGGCCGATTACCTCTTCTCCCCAGAAAGTACACATGAGGAAGATGCTCACAGAGGCTACAAGCTGGTGTCCGAAGTACAAAAATGGACATCCAAGCTGCCAGGGCGGATCAAGGTGTTCATCCAGAACATCTCCCCCTTCTGAGAATGGTCCAATTTCACCGCCCCTTGAGATGTGGATTACGTGAGAGACATTCTACAGGAGATGGAGACACAGGGATGGTGCTCACGGTGCTCATGGTGCTCACGGTGCATCAAGCGCAAGACCCTCCCCACCAGAGCCGCAACAATGGCTAACCTGAAGAGCTCATGTCCCATGGACCTGGTGTGTATGAATTTCCTATGCATTGAACCAGACGCCCGAGGCATCGGTAACGTGTTGATCATCAAGGACAATTACACACGCTATGCTCAAGCCTTCCCCATCAAAGACCAGATTGCTATCACAGTGGTGAAGACCCTGTGGGAAAGAGATGTTGTGCACTATGGTCTACCCAACCACCTACATTCAGACCAAGGGCTGGACTTTGAGAGTAAACTCATCTGGGAATTACTCAAACTCCTCAACATCACTAAGTCCTGAACGACCCATACCATCTGGAGGGAGACGCTCTGCTGGAGCGGTTTAACAGAACGCTACTCTATATGCTGGGTACCCTGAAAGGTGCGCAGAAAAGTGTGTGGTGCAAGCATGTGGAAGCAATGGTACATGCTTACAACTGTACCCGTCATGAGTCCACAGGGTTTTCCCCCTTTCCTTATGTTCGGGCGAGAAGCCAGGCTGCCTGTGGATGTGTGTCTGAAGGTATCAACCGACGGGGTACACAATACGTCGCACTTCCGGTTTGTACAAATACTTAAAAAAAGCCTGCAACAGGCTTATTAGCTAACCGAAAAGTCCTCCTCCCAGCTAAACGCGAACAATAAAAGACGATATGACCATAAGGTTAGACATCAGGAGATTTTTTCTGGAGACGCCATGCTTCTCCGCAACCTCGGAATCCCTGGGAAACATAAATTGGCCGACCGTTGGCGAGACGGAGTGTTTGAAGTTGAGTCACAAATGCCGGGCCTCCCGGTCTACCGCATAAAAGACGCGGATGGCCGGGTAAGGGTCTGGCACCGGAATCATCTCCTACCTATCCCACTAGTGGGGGATAATGACCCAGAGATACCGGCTACACCTCTGGGGAGTGAGCCAGCAAGATCAGGAAACAACGAAGAAACTATAAATGAGAAACAGGGAATGACACCATAGATGATCCTATGGAGTGACCCTCTCAAAGGGTACTCCAAAATCATGAGGCACCTCCCGAAGGAGCTACGGGTAATGGGCCCAGACGACAAAGGCCTATCCCGGTGGCTCCAATGAGCCAACCTCTGGAACCAAGAAGTCCCTGCTTTGTACCACAAAGAGACTTTACATAGGCATTAGTACCCCCAATGGGAGAGCCTGAGCCTCAGGATTATGAACATTACTCACCAGAGGGAGTTGAAGAAGGGCTCCGCAGAAGCAAGCAGGTTAGGTACCCTCCAAACCGGGTAACCTACGATACAATTGGGGCACTCCACTATGAGGCTCAGCAGTGGTCTCGCAGTAAGATCAAGGGCCTCATGCACTAAAGTCCGATAGAAAAAATCACCAAGGTTTTTAGATCGCCATTTTTGCAGCATTGCTATCATGGTATGCAGAAAGCCCCGAATAGCAGTGATAGCAATATTAGAAAAAATGTCGAGTTGCCGGCGGCAAGATGATCGGCCCTCCGAAAAGGGCTCACCCGACGAGTTCTATCTGCTGCAGAGAGAGAGAGACGACTCTCTGCGCAAATCTCGCCAGAAAAAAATCATTTTAAATTGACATTTTATTACTAGTGTACGTGAGCATGGGGTTCCGGAGCAGAACCGCGTTGGTTTGAGGTCCGGGACTCCCTGCTTCCTGAGATACATGCCCCGTTATGGGGTGCCGGTATCTCCTATGCATTGAAATGCCCCGGTCACGTGAGCAGGACATTTACATGCATAGGAGATACCGGCTCCCCATTACGGGGCCAGTATCTCAGGAAGTAGGGGGTCCACTGACCTCAAATCAACAAGGTTCTGCTCCGGAGACCCCCTGCTACAATACACTAGTAATACAATTTAAATTAAAATATGTAATAACACCCAAAACACAACCCACCCCCACATAAAACCATTTTTTATTTTTTTACACACAGGATTAATACCACAGGTTGGTGGGGGTTCCCGGGTTCTCCCCACGGGTGTCTCCCACGGGAGTCTTGGAGCCCTCGGGTGGTCCCTGTTAGGCTCTGTGTGCCTCCAGGTGGTCCTCGCTGGTGTCCGTGGGACCCAATGAGGTCCACGGGTGGTCCCTGCTGGTGTTTGGGGGTCCCCGGGTCGTCCCCACAGGTGTCTGGGGACCCTCAGGTGGTTCCCATTGTTGTCTGGGGGCCCTTGGGTGGTTCGCACTGGTGTCTGGGGGCCCTTGGGTGGTCCCCGCGGGCCATGGGGACCCATGGTCCCACCCCACAGGTGTCCGTGGGTCCTCAGGTGGTCCCCGTGGGCATCCAGGGGTCCTCGGGTTGTCCCTGTGGGCATCTGGGGGTCCTTGGGTGGTCCCCATGGGCGTCTTCTGGCCTGCGGTACCAATCCTGTATTTAAAAAATAAAAACATGGCCTACATTCAATAAATACACCTACCCCCCCCACCAAACACATACAGTACAGTAACGGGCAACATAACTATTATCCAGATATGGATAATAGATTATTTGCCCATTATTAAACACAACATTAGCTAGGCAGCATAAATAAAGTAAATAAAAACTGTTCTACTTACCACTTCCAATGTGATTCTGATTGGCTGGCTTCATTCTCTTTAAATGACGTCATAAGAAAAAACAAATGCACATGGTTTTAACAGCCAATCAGATGCATCCTGATTCTAAAGGTTGTAAAAACGCTTCTAAAGGTAAGTAAAATATTGAATGTATGTACATGTATTTTTTTTTACAGGTTTTTCGAGTTGATATGTATTTTTTTGTGTTTTTTATTGCCCATTGACTGATAATGTATTAATCTGTACCCCTTTAGGGTGCAGATCAATACATTATTAGCCAATGCTTTTTAAAGTAATTTCTTGCTTTGTATTGAGTGTGATTTTTTCTATTTCTGTTTATTATGTGGATGTAATTGTTTCTCATTTTGCGGCATTATTTTTAATATTTTGTGCAATTGATTTTCTAATTGAATTTATGATGTCTTGTGTTGGTTCCTGGTTTAATGGTTGTCTTGCCTACTTGTTTTATTAATTAATTACTTTGTTGGTTACTGGTTACTTTAATTCATTGTTGAGTTGGTTAGTGCTTTTATTAATTGCATTTGTTAGCTAGTGGCTAGTTGGCTAATGGCCCCTAACCCCCTAAGTGGTAGCGGTGGTGGGTGAAGGGGGTAGTAGCCCCAAGGATGTATGTTTTAGCCTACTGGGTGGGTAGCAGGAGGGGTTAACCCCTTCATTACCTTAGCGGTATTAAACAGTAAGGAAATGAAGGGGTTAACTCCACCAGCAATCCTCCCCCTCGCAGGGCCTAAACACCCACCAAGGGCCAAATACCATCTTCACCCACCCCCGCAACACACAATAAGCATGGCACTGGTGGTTAACCCCTTCATTGCCTTAGCGGTTAGCCGCTAAGGCTGAGGACCTGCTGCGGACAGCCCCTTACTACCAGTCTTGTTGTCCTTGCTGCCTCCATCAGACGAGGCTCACTACGCGCTGTGACACGTCATCCGCCAGGGGATGCAAGAGGATTGTAATCCTGAGCGGTGAAGCGTCACGATGTGCGCTGGTGAGCTTATCAGCACCGGGGGGCTGGAGCTGTCAGAGCTTCCCCCACCTCCAAAAGGTAGGGGGAGGGAGTGTGTGCATGTATGTGTATGTATGTATGTATGTATGTATGTATGTATGTATGTATGTTGTGTTTCTTGTGTTTCGCACAGCCCCTGGGGGACGGGGGGACGGACCGGGGGGGGGGGAGGGACGGACCGGGGGGCACGGGGGGAGGGGGGGATGGATGGATGGGGGGACGGGGATGGACCAACCTCTGGATTTGTGGCTTGAAATCAAAAGGGCTCCAGCTCCCCTCCACTGTAGGGTACTAACTGGAGGCCCCAGTAAAATGATTTCACCAGGAGAGTGTGGGAAAAAGAAGGGGGAGAATGTGTGAGGAGAGGGAGGGACAGCAGAGAGTGAGAGTGGAAGTAGAGTGTGGAGAGAGACAGGGGGAAGAAAGTGGAGGGAAGTAATAAGAGGAGTTATATATGGGGGGGAGAGAGAGAAATAGAAATACGTTAAAGTGGTGAGAGGAGGAGGGAGGGGGAGTCGACCCCTGACCCGTCTTGGCCACGCCCCCCCCCTTCCCCGCTGAAAACATTTCACTGCAGACCGCAGATCATGGTGCAGTAACTTGCACGCGCCGCCGGCAAGCAAGGTGGCCCTGGCCTAAGGTAATGAAGTTGCCTGTAAATGCATTTTTCATGCATTGGATTCATGCCGGGAATCTCCGGTGCTAATATTAATGGGTATCAGCTCAGGAGACCCCCAGCATGAATCTGATGCAGGAAAAATGCATTTTTTTTTCTACGTCCCATCTCGCCGCTCATCGCAGCTTCTCACCAGCCTCACGCCAGCTTTTCCTGCCATTTGGATTTGAGGAGAAAATTGCTATTCTAGAGCCGCGATAGGCCTCGATAACCTAATCTCGGATACTAGAATTGAACAAGTTTATGAACATTCTGAAAAGTGGCGATAAGTGGCGTATCGCTGCTCACTCAGCAATTTTTTTTTTAACAATTTTTTTTTAACAATTTTTTTTCCAGCGATTCAGTCATTTATTGACCACTTATCGACGCTTACTGAATAGCAGTAGGCATTTTGGGCGATAAGTGCTCGATAAGTGGCTTATGGATGCTTACTGCATAGGCCCCTTTATCTTCATCTGTAAATTGTAAAATTGTAATCCATTTTGTGGTCTTCTATCTTCTTCTGTATGTTCTTCCAACTTCATCTCCATCTTCTTCTTTATCTTCATCTGTAAAGCCCTTGTAATCCAATTGGAGGAGGAGGTCCTTCCTCTTCGGCTTCTTGCATCAAATGAAGCTGCACAGGCTTTTAAAGGCCTGTGACATCACATTTGAGAGCAATTGGTTCACATGCCATCTGATGGCTGTGAAAACCATGTGCCATTTTTTTAAAGTGACGTCATGTGATGTGAGTGCAGCCAGCCAATCAGAATGGCTGTGCTTCCTTTCCATTAACCTGACGTCAGTAATTCAAAAATGGCCGACGTCACATTGTATTTCAGCCAATCAGATTGTGGGAACTATATCCTTTCTTTGCAGCTATAAACACTCTCTCCCTCCTCACTGTGTTCTGCGGAGGGAGGAGGAGTCGTCACTGCCTGTCTGCTGCCTCCTGACCAATCCCATGCCTTGTCTGAGATCTATTCCTTGTGAGGATCGCGTAAGGTCCTGCCCGTCATGCATCTCGTGACATGCGTTAGCCACAACCTGCGCACAGGCGCCGCGTTGCTAGAAGGGGAGACACCACAGGGATCGTCTCCAGGCTCCGCCCCCGTGATGCATCACACGACATAAGGGGTGATGCACATCAGCCACAACCTGCGCAGAGGCGCCACACCTCTAGGATTGAGAAACCGCAGGGAGTGCCTCCAGGCTCCGCCCCCGTGACGTCATGGGCAGCGCCCAGCACGCGCTGACTATGAGCGGACTTCGCACAGACGCAGGCACTCAAGGGGTTAATTCAATCCATTATCCCACAGCTGCTACTGACTCCGCCCCTGCCTATTGGTACACAGCATACCTATGATGCTCACTTCCTGCAGCCTCCCCATTTGCTCTCTGTGCTTTACATGCTCAGCCAGTCCCTTGGCAAATTGGCTGAGCATAAACTTGTTTTCATTTGTGTGCTTACCTCCAGCTTCCTGCGGCCCTGCCTTTGTCTTGTTTCGCTCATTGTATTTTGACCTCAGCTTGCACCCGGACTCCTGACTTCTCTGAGCCTTGGACCACGGCTACGGACTCAACTATTTTACTCTCTCTACCCCTGGACCCTGGCACCGCATCAACGACTATCTGATCTCTCCACTCCTTGACCACGGCAAGTACCTCGACCAATCTGACCTCTCCTTCCCTGACCCAGCTGCACAACTACCACCCTGCACTCCAGACGTGTCTGCTCGGTTGTTGGTCGGTGGCTATCAATATCCCCACCTCAGCCTCGCGGTCCCGCCTTCTTTGTGGTGAGCACTACGTGACACTCCTGACCAATCCCCTTCCTGTCTGAGAGCTGTTCTGACAAAACAAAAGCTGATTGGCTAGAAATAAAAAAAACTTGGCAGAGTGCCAAAAATTCCGGGCTATTACTGAATGAATAATGCCCGGAATTTTAAGCAATCAGGGGGCAGGGATTCAAATAATGCCCGGAATTTGCCAGTTTTAGCCTATAATGTAAAATATATCATATGGTAAATTTAGCAAGATTAGAATGGTTCAAGGAAAAACTTTAGCCATGCTAAGCTAATTCCTGACATCGCCTTATTTTAATGTTGATATTATATTACAAATACTTGGCATTAATATGTACATAAATGAAGATGGGCAAAGCAACAACAAGGTTTTGGATGATCATATATCTTAACCTTTACTTTAGTTATAAGTGAGCGATTTGCTTTCGCTGTTCTGCATTATAAAGTAAATAGCTCTGCTTTACCAAAAGGTCAAGATATGTTCTACTAAAATGTAATTTCAACGCTTTTACCAGCGACCTATTACTCTCAAACATACTGTACACTTTAAACAAAATGTCTGGCTTTAATTATCGGCACTGGAAATACATTTTGCCCTTGGGAATGTCTTTAAATGCTAAAGAATGTTAAAAAAATACATTTTTCTTTTGGAGAATTGTGATATATTAAATTCACTTTTCCTCTAGTGAAATGCTCAGAGAAGAATGTGTCTCTTTAATGATTTTTTTTAGACTTCTACAATTATATATATATATATATATATATATATATATATATATATATATATATATATATGAAAAACAGAAATACAATAAGCGCAACCACACTGAAATTAAAAAATGGAATATTTACCACATATCATGGAGGGTATATACCCTTACAGTCTAACTATCCCTGACTCTATATGCAGCCAAAAGGTCTACCGCTCCACGGGCTGGTAACGAAATGTGCACAAAGAATGACCTAGGCGCAAATGGAGACAAGAAAAGACAGAAAAAACATAGGGTAGTATGTTCAGACTCAATAAACCGCCAGAAGGTATTGTATGCACTTACAGTATAAATGATAAAGTCAAGCCTTGCATCCACTCTGGGATCTGGAACAATTATGCGATGGATCTGGAACAGCTGGGCGTCCACAGCAGTAATGATCTCCAGCACAGATTACCATACAGGAAGAGAGGTAAAGTGCAAATAGTATAACACAATTTATTAAAATTCTTGATAAAAAATTTGATAAGTAAAACACTCACATTCTGTGAGATAACATAAAACTTTTGAGAATTCTGAGCTTCTCACACTCAATAGAAATAGGGTATTTAGCCCTTAGCAGATTTCTTCAGCAGTCCTTGGTATATGGGTTATTGACCACAAGTGAAATACTCCTGTTTAAATGCAGCAAACACATTAGGTGTCTCTACTGCTCCACACAGTCTCTGAATGAGTGTATTACTCAGTGTTTCACAACCTAATAGGTCTATTCCGCCGCTCCTAATATATATATAATACTCACGGTACTTTCTTATAGGTGCAGTCCACAGTGGCAAATAGTGGGACAGGCGGCCACCGGCACCTCCTTGCTGCTGTCTGCTTCTTCTGATGAGTCTGCTTAGTTCAATGTACACCACGCCTTACGCGTTTCTCCGTTAGGCTTCGTCAGGTGGCAAATAGTGGGACAGGCGGCCACCGGCACCTCCTTGCTGCTGTCTGCTTCTTCTGATGAGTCTGCTTAGTTCAATGTACACCACGCCCTACGCGTTTCTCCGTTAGGCTTCGTCAGGTGGCCGCCTGTCCCACTATTTGCCTGCAGGGAGAACGGCAGTGCAGAGGATCGAGGCCCTACTCTCACAGTAGACCGGACGAAGTCTCGCGAGAGTGAGTGACGTCACCGCGCCATCACGTGGTACGGAACGTCCCCTGGAGCCGCGGGTAACCACAGGAAGAGAGAGGACTCTTCGTGGGAAGATAACACAACACACGGAGTGCCACTGTGGACTGCACCTATAAGAAAGTACCGTGAGTACTATATATATATTAGGAGCGGCGGAATAGACCTATTAGGTTGTGAAAAACTGAGTAATACACTCATTCAGAGACTGTGTGGAGCAGTAGAGACACCTAATGTGTTTGCTGCATTTGAACAGGAGTATTTCACTTGTGGTCAATAACCCATATACCAAGGACTGCTGAAGAAATCTGCTAAGGGCTAAATACCCTATTTCTATTGAGTGTGAGAAGCTCAGAATTCTCAAAAGTTTTATGTTATCTCACAGAATGTGAGTGTTTTACTTATCAAATTTTTTATCAAGAATTTTAATAAATTGTGTTATACTATTTGCACTTTACCTCTCTTCCTGTATGGTAATCTGTGCTGGAGATCATTACTGCTGTGGACGCCCAGCTGTTCCAGATCCATCGCATAATTGTTCCAGATCCCAGAGTGGATGCAAGGCTTGACTTTATCATTTATACTGTAAGTGCATACAATACCTTCTGGCGGTTTATTGAGTCTGAACATACTACCCTATGTTTTTTCTGTCTTTTCTTGTCTCCATTTGCGCCTAGGTCATTCTTTGTGCATATATATATATATATATATATATATATATATATATATATATATAATTGTAGAAGTCTAAAAAAAATCATTCCTTTAACATATTTGTTCTCTGACAGCATGTTTGTGGCACGTTTGCACGTTGTTGACACATTAGCTTTGTATTATAAATGCTTTTCTTTACAGTATGATGAGATACATTTTATTTTAGTGTCTCAGTGGAATTAATTCTGTTGTGAAGATGCTGTACAGAAGAAAACAGTTGTTTGCTCAAAGGCAGACCTACAGTATATATGGGGTCGACATGTATTATAATAAGACATTCATTTCATATTGGTGATCTTTGCTAAATTACTGTACATGCTCTGCTCATGAATAAATTAATAAATGTTATGTGGCCTGGAGGAAATGTGTTTATTGGATGTTTTCTTAAGTAAAGCCTATAATTTTTCGGATATGTGGAGAACAATGGGAGTTTTACATGAATACTTTGAAATACTTTCAAAATGGGTATTTGTACAGCAGATTAACAGCTGTTATTGAACATATGGAACACTGTGTTACTACAAACGAAAGAACTATAAATCCATGTTAATTCATCTTTGAGGCATTCTGCCTAGAAATGCCAGTATTGTGGAATATCATTAGAACCCAACATTAGTGGAGAATAATGATGTCAATATTCAATATTTCTATTTCTAAACAATGAACCATAAGACATTAACTTTACGACCCACATTCAAACATTTAAAAGGGTCAGCTCTCATTGCACTATATACAGATGTAGCTAACCTTATTTTCCCAACTGATGACGCAGAATATTGTGTTATAATGCAGAATTTAACCGTCCATAGGATTCAATAGCAATGATAAGACAAAACAAATCTCAAAATACCCAACCGCAATGCGCCAATGGGATCAATACCTCTTGCTACATATGTATTGTTCATTATTTCTTAATATTACATATGAGGCATTTTGTGCATGCATCTTTAACACCCTTGTTGACAGACAGGACCGCATGGCACGAATATTGAATAAATACATACCTTTGGTCCACCTTGCAGGGCTGTAGCAAGATTTCTGTAGCTTTTGGATATTGGAAGTTTTGGGAAATATTCATTAAGCAGTGTTCTCCAACGGGGCACTTTCTGGCAATGGAAGACACCATACAGCCCATTTAAGTCAATGGGGCCTAAGGTGTCTACCAACGCCGGAAGAAGTCTCCTTAGTAAAAAGGGTCCTGTATGCTAGAATAAGGAAAGCCGTATTGGCCTCATTTGGAAATCTACTTCAAAAAGATCAATTTTCAGGTAACTGCTGGTGACACCTTCCAACGTAAAAACTTTTTTAGGTGCCCGGGAATCTAACACAGCTATGTCTGAATCTGTTCAGATTGGACTAAATGGATCACCAAACTTAGATTTGGGTTGCTTCTCTGGTGGCTAAGGTAATTTTGGACTAAAACCACCGCAGATAGCATTATTATCACCTTGCATCTCTTTTCGGCAATGTACTGTGTCAAGCACTTTGCTCCAGTTTTTTTTACCAATGTCAGTTGGCTTTAGATTTGGTGAGTGTCAATAGGAGGAGTTAGGGGGCAGTTTCATGGAGCACAGGTTGTAATGAGATGTATCAAACTCTGTGTCTGTGCATCATTTTATCATCCCTCAATCTATGAGGAAAAAACACAGTTGAAAATGGCTTCTAATAATCTGCACCGGACATTAGAAACATTTTCTTACATTTTATCCAACTGTGCACTGAAAAAATGGTGCAATGCATCAAAACACACTCTTTGCCCCAAAGTTGTCATAATACAAAACCATTTTTGTGTCCATTAAAGTTAACAGTCTGACACAGATAGGCCCTTTTAAATTTTCAAATAATAATTGTCACTGAACGCTCAACTGCCTCCTTGGCAGGCACCAACCTCCTCCCAAAACCCAACAATGCTCCAGACAACATAATGTGTTCAACATGTACATACAATAGTGCAGGGGTACGCAATCTTACCTTCATGCACCCCCCTTTCTGCTCTCCCCTCCGGCTTGCGCCCCCCTCCCCCGCAAGGCTCCAGCGTCAAATGACATTGCAGGGTCGTGTGACGTCATGTTGCCATGGCAATGTGATGTCATATGACCCCGCGGCTTCATTTGATGCGATAGCGATATACATTTAAACATACTCCAGAATCCCCCTCTAACAGTAAGTTCACCAACCTCTGGAAAGTGGCAGGGTCATTCTTCATCCCAAACGGCATTATGGTGAACCTGTAAAGGCCATTTGGGGTGATCACCATTTCGCCGTCACTTTCTTGGCATTTAGTTGCCGGTAGTCTACATATAACCGGGTGGCCCCTAACATCATGGATTTGGATAACCAAGGTGTGATTTATTTATTTATAAAATATTTTACCAGGAAGTAATACATTTAGAGTTACCTCTCGTTTTCAAGTATGTCCTGGGCACAGAGTTAAGACAAATAATACATGGTTACAAATACAGTTACATAAATGAACAGGGTGTACATTATATACAAGACATTGCATGTACAGTTAAAGAAAATATATATTATGGGCGTATGAAACAGTTACAGACCAGATTAAAATGTGAGACAGCCTTAGATGTGAAAGAACTGAAACTGGTGGTGGATGTGAGAGTCTCCGGTAGGTTGTTCCAGTTTTCGGGTGCGCGGTAAGAGAAGGAGGAACAGCCGGATACTTTGTTGAGCCTTGGGACCATGAACAGTCTTTTGGAGTCTGATCTCAGATGATAAGTGCTGCATGTGGTAGGGGTGAGGAGATTGTTCAGATAGCTGGGTAGCTTGCCCAGAAAGAATTTGAAGGCAAGACAGGAAAGGTGAACTTTGCGCCTAGGCTCGAGTGATGACCAATCTAGTTCTTTTAGACTTTCGCAGTGATGTGTGTTGTAAAGCATTGGAGAATGAAACGACAAATTGAATTGTAGAGGGTGTCAAGTTTACTAAGGTGGGTTTGAGGTGCCGAGCCATATACTATGTCTCCATAATTAATAATTGGCATTAGCATCTGCTGTGCGTTACGCTTTCTGACCAGGAGACTTAGGGAGGATTTGTTCCTGTAAAGTACACCTAGTTTGGCATAGGTTTTGGATGTCGGAATATCAATGTGCATCCCGAATGTTAAGTGGGAGACAAACCATAAGCCCAGGTATTTAAAACTAGTGACAGGAGTTAGGGTGGTGTTAGCGTTTGTTCTAATCAGGAGCTCAGTCGCTGGAAGCTTTAAAAATGTAGTCTTGGTCCCAAATTGTAACGGATCGGGGGACTCGCAGTTACAAGCATGTCCCCATCACCCCTGCTTCCACAGTGCCTAGTTCCTCCGCTTCCTTACATCCCCAAACGTTACCTTCCTCCCGCAGCCATTCCTCCACAGCTCGATCCTCACGCCCAGGCTCACACTCTGGGCATGCTCGTGGTTCCCTCACCAAGCGCGCGTTCAAGATCACGGGTTCCCTATCGTGCCTCACGTGCTCCTCGGCGTGCCTCTGTCACCCCTGTCTGTTCCTTACCTTGTTCCTCCGTTCCTCCTTCCCCTCTGTCTCCTCTCCCGTGCACCTCCTCCGCTGGTCTTCCCCCACGCTCTGGTACATGTGCGGTGCACGCGCAGAGCAGGGTTATAGAGGGCGCACGCACCTGCTCTAGTTACTTGCCGCCCCCACGCTCTAGCTCCGCCCCCCATCAGTTGCAGGCTATAACCCTTGATTACCTCCCTGTTTCCTCCCCTGCTCTCACTGACATGTCCCTGCAACTACCCACTCAAACCTATGCTCCTCCCTGCATCCCTATTGGCCCTCCTTCCCATATAACCCCACTCTGTCCTCTCATTCCTTGCTCTGCATAGCTTTCCTGTAGCGCCTGTGTGTGTAGTGTCTATGCCTAGCTCCCTTGCCTGTTTCAGCCCTGGTTCCTGCCCCTGCCCCTGTTTGGATTCCTTTGGCTTGAACTTGAACTTTGTTTTGGACTTGACTACGCTGCTCTCTCCTGCCCTTGATCCCTGGCTTTTGGACATCACTACGCAGCTCTCTCCAACCCCTTAACTCTGGCACTTGGACATTACCCTCCGACCTCTGGCACCCCAGACTCAACAAGTATTACATTAACCCTTACTCACCAGGCCCGGCAACACTACTACCACACTCCGGGTACGCCCTCACTGCTGTGGGTGCATATTATATCCTTACTCACCTCAGTACTGGGGACTGGCCATGTATGTGGGCATACAGGCGTTACATTATGCAGAGCCCAACAAATGCAGACCCCCCTGAGGTGGGCCAAGGTGTCTCCATGGAACATTGGCAATTCCTAAGTGACCAACTCTCTAATGTCACACAGAGACTTTCTAATTTGTCCCTCGGGGAAGCTCCTGTGGCACCATCTACCCCGGTCCCAGTGCCTATAAGTAATCTGGGGCCATGTATTCCACCCCCCAACCGGTATGACGGGGATCACCTCGCTTGCCGAGGGTTCCTGAATCAGTGTGACGTTCAATTCGAGATGTCCCCGTCCCACTTCCCTATTGGTCGTACTAAGGTGGCCTACGTTTATGCCCTACTCACTGGCAACGCTCTCGCTTGGGCTTCTCCCCTTTGGGAACACAGACCAGATATAACCCAAGATTACTCCAAATTCCGGCATGAGTTCCAACTGGTTTTTGACATACCAGCGCGTAGGGAGACTGCCGCTTTTTCCTTGTTTAATCTCTCTCAGGCTCGTAGCTCAGCTGTAAGACATGCGGTGGAGTTCCGTACTATCGCTGCAAAAGCCCAGTGGAACGATGAAGCGCTCGCTGCGGCATACTGGCACGGTTTGTCTGAATCTCTCAAAGATGACCTTGCAGCTCACGCCCGGCCTTCATCCCTCGAGGATCTCATTGCCCTCAGTATCCGGATGGATCAGCGTACTCAGGAACAACGCCATGAGCGTCACCGTTCTTGTTTTCTCTCATCCTTGCCTGTTTCTCCTAGGTCTCCTCCATTGGCCCTCCCTGCGTTGGATGCCCCGGAACCGATGCAAATCGGTAGTCAACAGCTTTGGGCCGCTAAGAAAGCGCGACGCCGTGAGGAGGGTCTCTGCTTCTATTGCGGTACCCCAGAACACCAACTTCGTCACTGCTGCTTGAAACCGGGAAACGGGAATGCCCAGTAAAGGTAGAGGGGCTTCTACTGGGTACTATTTCTCCTTGCCCCTCTCTCCCTAAGGAACTACCGAAGAAAATATTCCTCCCCATAACTCTCGTGGGTCCGGATCTTCAAGTAGAGGTTGAAGCCTTCATCGATTCCGGGTCTGGTGGCAACTTTCTTGATCACACCTTCGCTTGCAGCAAACAAATACCGTTAGTCAAGAAAAAGTCGCCCATCGGCCTGTAGGCTATTGACGGTCGACCGCTCAAAACAGCCTTCATCATTTGGGAGTCTATTCCAATTACCCTGACCACCGCGGATGGTCATACCGAGGTAATGGGCTTCGATGTTTTCCACTCCCCTACTGTCCAGGTTATTCTAGGATTACCGTGGCTTGAGCTGCACAACCCGCGTATAGATTGGACCAATGTTTTGCCGATCCAATGGGCTGATACCGCAGAGAAGACGGTTTCTCCTTCTGTTGCAGTGCTCGCTGGCCTCAACACCAACTCATATTCCTACTCTGCTTTACTGAAGGTATACTATGAATACTTAGATGTCTTCAATAAAATCCAGGCTGAGGTGTTACCCCCTCATCACCCTTATGACTGTCCCATTGATTTGATTCCTGGAATCATACTCCCCAAGTCCAAGTCTTATCCCTTATCCGTGTCCGAGACGGAAGCGATGACGTCATACATCCAGGAGAATCTTAAGAAGGGGTTAATCCGAAATTCTACCTCCCCCGCCGGGGCAGGCTTCTTCTTCTTCTTCGTGAAAAAGAAGTATGGCTCCTTAAGACCCTGTATCGACTTTCGTGGGCCTAACAAAATTACGGTAAAAAAACGTTACCCCCTTCCTTTGATTTCAGAACTCTTCGACCATCTACAAGGTGCCTCTATTTTCTCCAAACTTGATTTAAGAGGAGCCTACAATATCATTCGTATAAGGGACGGGGACGAATGGAAAACCACGTTTAATACGCGTTCGGGACATTATGAATATTTGTTGATGCCGTTCGGCCTATGCAATGTCCCTGCTGTTTTCCAAGAGTTCATGAACGATATCTTCTGTGACATTTTGGGAACATTCGTCATCGTATATTTGGACGACATCCTCATTTTCTCCAAAAGCTTGGAGGAGCACATTCGCCATACCAAACTGGTACTCTCTCAGCTTCGTGCTAATCGCCTCTACGCGATAATGGAGAAATGTCTGTTCCATCAATCTTCCACAGCCTTCTTAGGCTATATAATCTCTGAAAAAGGCTTCACCATGGACCCTGAGAAATTGAAGTCTGTACTCGACTGGCCACTGCCAAACTCCCTCAAAGCCGTGCAGTGCTTCCTTGGCTTCGCTAATTACTACCGGAAATTCACCCGTATTTTCTCCACTATTGCTCTACCTATCACTGCCTTGACCAAGAAAGGTGCTGATCCGACTATTTGGTCCCCCGAGGCCATTGAAGCCTTCGACTTCCTCAAGAGAGCATTCGTGTATGCCCCCATCCTTCGGCATCTGGATACTTCCCTTCCTTTTACTCTAGAAGTAGACGCCTCAGATGTGGGAGCCGGCGCAGTGCTTTCTCAGAGATCTTCCCCACAGGAAAAACTCTATCCTTGTGGATTCTTTTCTAGGAAGTTCTCTTCGGCCGAGAGAAATTATGATGTCGGGAATTGTGAGCTTCTGGCCATCAAGTTGGCTCTCCAAGAATGGAGACATCTCCTCAAGGGTAACAAGGAGCCAGTAGCCATCCTCACCGACCACAAAAACTTATTGTACATTGAGGGAGCTCGCCGGTTGGAATCTCGTCAAGCTCGTTGGGCTTTGTTCTTTTCGCGTTTCAATTACACAATCTCTTATATTCCTGGCACCAAGAATATAAAAGGCGACACCCTGTCTCATCAGTTCTCCACGGAGAATGAATCGAATGAATCTTCGGAGACGATTCTTCCCGCTAAGTGTATTATTTCCGCCAACAACTTTGATGTCTTGGATGAAATCAATAAAGCCCAGGCTCATATTCCTAGGAGATTTAAGGTGCCAGAAGGACGGTTGTACACTGCCCCCTGTTTTCGCCACAAGATACTTCTGTGGGGACATTCGTCTAGATCTGCTGGCCATCCAGGCTTCAAGAGGACGGTAGATCTTATCAAACGGACCTTTTGGTGGCCTAAGATGAACAGAGACATTTTTGACTTCACCAAAGCTTGTCCAGTCTGTGCCCAGAGCAAATCAGCCCGACACAAACCTTCTGGTCTCCTCATGCCTCTTCCTATTCTGGAACAACCTTGGAAACACATCTCTATGGACTTTATTGTGGAACTTCCCAATTCTAAAGGGATGAATACGGTCCTTGTTGTAGTATACAGGTTTTCCAAGCATACACACTTTATACCCCTCAAGGGTCTCCCCAATTCAGCCACCTTGGCCGACGTTTTTTGTAAGGAAATTTTCAGATTACACTGTGTTCCTACACTGGCGACACATTTAATTGCACTGCGGCCAGATCCGCAAGCCGGGAGATTTCCCGGCTTGCTAGTGGCCGCCCCTCGGCGTGCCGCGCGTCATAGACGCGCGGTCACGCGTCTTCGGGAGCGTGCGCCCCCTGCACGCGCGTCCAGGGGCTCCCCGAGGGAGCCCTGGTGTCCCGCGATCGCGGGACAGCGGCAGGGGGTTCCGGGGGACCCGGCGGACCCGGCAGCGGGAGGGAGAGCGCCCCGATCGGAGGGCGCTCTTCCGCTGCTTCGGCGCACGCCCGTCACACTCGGGCGCGCGCCAGGCTACTGCTGCGGCACAGAACGGGCAAATGCTCGAATAAACTGTGCCGCAGCAGTATTTCGATTGTTTCGGACAGAGGTTCTCAATTCATTTCTAAGTTTTGGCGAGCTTTTTCTCAAAGACTTGGCATTTCCCTTCTATTTTCCTCGGATTATCACCCACAAACCAACGGGCAGACGGAGAGAATGAATCAGACGCTGGAACAGTATCTCAGATGCTTCGTGTCTGAATCGCAGGACAATTGGGTGTATCGGTTACCCTGGGCTGAGTTTGCCATTAACTCATTAAGAAACGAATCCACGCAAGAGTCGCCTTTATTCAATAACTATGGATTTCATCCCAGCAGCCTTCCCCTCTCCCCCGTCCCCTCTGGTGTTCCCGCAGTGGATTCTCACATTTCCTGTCTTCAAAGTTCTTGGAAAAAGATCTTAAAGGCTTTGCAAGGTTCCATTCAAAGACAGAAGACGCAAGTTGATCGGCGAACGTCAACTGGGCCCAGTATTCAAACCTGGAGACAGAGTTTGGCTATCGTCCAAGAATATCAAGCTCAAGACTCCTTCCCAGAAACTGGCCCTGAGATTCTTGGGTCCTTTCAAGGTCCTTGAAAGGATCAACCTGGTCGCATACCGACTTGCACTTCCCCCTACTATGAAAATCCCTTCGGTTTTCCACGTGTCGCTCCTTAAACCCCCGATCCAAAATGCCCATTTTCCAGATCGCCCTCAGAGACCTAACCCGGTCATCATACAAGGACAACAAGAATTCGAAGTCCAGTCCATACTCGATTCCCGTTGGTCCAGGGGCAGACTTCAGTTTCTTGTACACTGGAAAGGATATGGCCCGGAGGAGCGTTCCTGGATACCATCCCATCATATCCATGCCCCAGAACTCCTCCGACAGTTCCATCGGAAGTTCCCTCATAGACCTTGGGAGGATCGTCTGGAGTCCGATCCTCAAGGGGGGATACTGTAACGGATCGGGGGACTCGCAGTTCCCAGCGTGTCCCCGTCACCCCTGCTTCCACAGTGCCTAGTTCCTCCGCTCCCTTACATCCCCAAACTTTACCTTCCTCCCTCAGCCATTCCTCCACGGCTCGATCCTCACGCCCAGGCCCACACTCTGCGCATGTGCGTGGTTCCCACACCAAGCGCACGCGTTCACGATCGCAGGTTCCCTATCATGGCTCACGCGCTCCTCGGTGTGCCTCTGTCACCCCTGTCTGTTCCCTACCTGGTTCCTCCGTTCCTCCTTCCCCTCTGTGCACCTCCTCCGCTGGTCTTCCCCCACGCTCTGGTACATGCGCGGTGCGCGCGCATAGCAAGGTTACAGAGGGCGCGCGCACCCGCTCTAGTTACTTGCTGCCCCCACGCTCTCGCTCCGCCCCTCGTTGGTTGCAGACTGTAACCCTTGATTACCTCCCTGTTTCCTCCCCTGCTCTCACTGACCTATCCCTGCAACTACCCACTCAAACCTATGCTCCTCTCTGCATCCCTATTGGCCCTCCTTCCCATATAACCCCACTCTGTCCTCTCATTCCTTGCTCTGCATAGCTTTCCTGTAGCTCCTGTGTGTGCAGTGTCTATGCCTAGCTCCCTTGTCTGTTTCAGCCCTGGTTCCTGTCCCTGCCCCTGTTTGTATTCCTTTGGCTTGAACTTGAACTCTGATTTGGACTTGACTACGCTGCTCTCTCCTGCCCTTGAACCCTGGCTTTCGGACATCACTATGCTGCTCTCTCCAACCCCTTTACTCTGGCACTTGGACATTACCCTCCGACATCTGGCACCCCAGACTCAGCAAGTATTACGTTAACCCTTACTCATCAGGCCCGGCAATGCTACTACCACACTCCGGGCACGCCTTCACTGCTGTGGGTGCGTGTTATACCCTTACCCAACTCAGTACTGGGGACTGGCCAGGTCTGCGGGCATACAGGCGTTACACAAATGCTGCCAAAGACAGAGGTCATTACACTCTGCTCATACTACTCGACCTCTCTGCAGCATTTGACACTGTGGACCACCCTCTTCTCCTTCTCATTCTCCATACTCTTGGTATTCGGAACAAAGCTCTATCCTGGATCTCATCCTACCTCTCCCATCGTACTTTCAGTGTCTCTTCTGCTAACACCTCCTCCTCCTCTATTGATCTTTCTGTGGGGGTACCCCAGGACTCTGTCCTGGGACCTCTTCTCTTTTCTCTGAACACACTCTCTCTTGGTGACCTAATAACATCTTTTGGGTTTAAATATCACCTCTATGCTGACGACACACAAATGTACTTTTCAACATCCGACCTTACACCTGCTGTACAAACCAAAGTTTCTGAATGTCTCTCTGCTATATCATCCTGGATGGCCCTCCACCGCCTTAAACTCAACATGGCTAAAACAGAGCTCATCATACTTCCTCCCAAACCTGGCCCTACTACCTCCTTCCACATTACTATTGGAACTACGTTCATTCACCCAGTAGCCCAAGCACGCTGCCTTGGGGTCACACTCGACTCCTCTCTCACAATCGCCTGTCACATTGAAAACATATCTAAAACCTGTCGCGTTTTCCTCCGCAATATAACAAAGATACGCCCTTTCCTCTGTTGCTCGACTGCTAAAACTCTGATTCAGGCCCTCATTCTCTCTCGTCTTGATTACTGTAACCTCCTGCTGTCCGGCCTTCCTGCCTCTCACCTGTCTCCTCTACAATCTATCCTAAACACTGCTGCCAGAATCACTCTACTCTTTCCTAGATCTGTCTCAGCATCTCCCCTCATGAAATCCCTCTCCTGGCTTCCGATCAAATCCCGCATCTCACACTCAATTCTTCTCCTCACTTTTAAAGCTTAACACTCTTCTGCCCCTCTTTACATCTCAGCCCTAATTTCTCGTTATGCACCATCCAGACTCTTGCGTTCTTCTCAAGGATGTCTTCTTTGTACCCCTTTTGTATCTAAAGCCCTCTCCCGCCTTAAACCTTTTTCACTGACTGCCCCACACCTCTGGAATGCCCTTCCGCTCAGTACCAGACTAGCACCCTCTCTATCCACCTTTAAGACCCACCTTAAGACACACTTGCTTAAAGAAGCATATGAATAGCACTGTGGATGTTCTGAATACATGATACATAAAGCTTGGCCCCCTGCAGACGCACTTACCAGAACTCCCTCCTACTGTTAGACTGTAAACTCCTCGGGGCAGGGACTACTCTTCCTTATTGTTACTTTTATGTCTAAAGCACTTATTCCCATGATCTGTTATTTATATTATCTGTTATTTATTTGATTACCACATGTATTACTGCTGTGAAGCGGTTTGTACATTAATGGCGCTATATAAATAAAGACATACAATACAATACAATACAATACAATACAAATACCATTGTTACAGTCTTGTCAGTGTTTAAAAACAGTTTGTTTTGGGAAATCCAGTTTTCGAGTCTCAAAAAGTCAGACTGAAGTATGTGTTGAAGGTCAGAGAGGCTATGGCTGTGTGCATATAGGATTGTATCATTTGCATACATGTGTATTGAGGCTTCCTTACAAGCTGTGGGAAGATCATTGATGAACACTGAGAAGAGTAGGGGTCCCATAACAGAGCCTTGCGGGACCCAGATGTGATATCCAGGGGGTTGGAGTTAGAGCCTGAGATGGACACATGTTGGGATCTACCTGATAGGTAGGACTGCAACCAGTTTAAAGCATGATTCCCTATTCCAGAGCTCTGGAGTTTGTTAAGCAGGATAGCATGATCAACAATATCAAAAGCCTTTGCAAAATCTAGGAATACTGCACCAGTCAGTTGTCCCCGTTCCATTCCACACTGGATTTCATTGCAAACTTTTAGCAGGGTAGTTACGGTAGAGTGTTTGGGGCGAAAGCCAGATTGGAATTGGCTAGGGAAATATGTCTTGTTATAGTAATCGCTTAATTGGGAGTGGACACATTTTTCCATGACTTTGGATAGAATGGGAGAAGTGAGATTGGCCTGTAGTTTGAGACAGTTTTTTTGTCCCCACTTTTGAAGATTGGGACAACTCTGGCAGTTTTCCAGGTCTTAGGGATATGGCCTGCAGACAGGATAGAGTTGACTATGGAAGCCATTGGTTTGGCAATGGCTGGGGCACCAAGTCGTAGGAACCTAGATTGTAGTAAGTCAGGTCCACATTGGCTGCTTAGTTTTAATATGAGGAGCGCTTTTGTAATCTCCACTTCGGATACTGGGCCAAATTGAAAAATTTGGGCAGCGCTGGGAGGGAGTGGGGCAATGTGGGTACTCCCAGGATGAGATTCAGGTGTGTGGTTTGGGCTGCGTTTTGCAATAAGTTAGTGGCACACCCTACAAAGTAATCATTGAATGCATTTGCAATGTCAGTGGGGTTTGTCAGAGTAATATCCCCCTTAGTGATATTACTTGGTTGTTGATGGTTAGAAGGCTGGAATATATTGTTGATAACCTTCCATATGTTAGCTGGGTTTAATGTATTCTGGTGGAGATTGTCAGAGTAATATTTTGCTTTTGCATGCCTTGTTTGCCTTGTGCACATGTTCCTTAGGTATCTGTAGTGATTGAGACCCTTGGTAGTGCCAGTTACTTTCTAGCTTTTCCACAAGGTATCCCTGAACTGGTAGAGTGCTATAAGGTCACTTGTAACCCATGGAAGGTGGCCCCCCCGTACCCTTAGTTTGCGTAGTGGAGCATGGGTATCGCAGAGTTTTAAGATCTCAGATTGCAAATAATCGAGCGCAGAATCAAGGTTGGGAATTAAATCGATTCTGTGCAATCAGCAGTTGGTAAGTTCATCCAGAAACTGTTGTGGGTTAAAGTTTCTAAATGTTCTAGTGAGGAGAACTTTAGGGCTTGAATGGGGTGGTTTAATTTTCCTTACACAGTACACTATTGCATGGTCACTGAAAATATCAGGAAGGATGCCAGAGGATTGGATTCTGCTGGGGTTTGAGGAGAGAATCCAGTCTAGCAAGGAATGGTTGTGCGAATTCAGGTTTGTCCGTGTGGGTTGGGAAATGAGTTGCGATAGGTAAAGCGATTTGATTTGTGGTATTTAGGGTCAAGCCAATTGAAGTTGAAATCCCCAAGAACTAGCAGCTCACTCTTCTCATTCAGAGAGGAAATGGAGCCAAGAAGCAGGGATTGTAGAGGGGCTTTAGGGGGGCGGTAGATGCCAGCAAGCAAGATGGGCTTAGAAAAGGGGAGGCAGATTTTGCCAACTAGAATTTCAAAAGAGTATGGGCTTGGTGGGCAATTTAACAGTGTGAATTGTAAGGTGTCTGCAATGTAAAATAACATCCCTCCTCCTCTCTTTGACCTATCTCTCCTAGAAATAGAGTAGCCCTGAATGCCGATATTTGCATCAGGTGTTTTAGGTGTTAGCCATGTTTCTGTAAGAACGATGGCTTTGGGTTTATGCATAAGGCACCATGCCCTTAGTTCGTCCAGTTTGGCAGCAGGCGCTGAATATTTATATGGGCGACAGATAATCCTTTTTGGAATATAAAGATGGAATTCTCAGGGGTTGGGACAGAGCTGAAATGGGAGGGCCTGGGTTAGGTTCAATATCACCTGCTAAAGAGAGTAATAGTATGAGTAGAAATTTGAGAAGTTGTTTGCAAGTTGTAAATTTGTGATGTTTGCCATTTGAGTGAGAGGTGGTTGGTGTGCTGGTTTTCCGAGTTCTCCACCAACATTCAGTAGATAGTGCAAGGCTTTTGAGTAGTCCAGGGTGTATGGTGATGTTGGGTGTGTGCCATGAGGGAGGAGAAAGAAAAAAGTTAAGATACATATCAGGTTCACTATGCCAGAGGTTAGCAGTGCTGCATGGAGCTGTTGTGAGCAAAGTGAGTCTGTGCAGACTAAACAGCAGGGTGTGCCTGTTCCTTGTCAAATGTTTTGCTGCATTGCAATGCTAGAATCAATTCAGGGTTTCAGTGGGCTGAGTGGTTGTGGGGGGTATTTTTGTGCAGTCAGTTTTGGGAGAGGCTGCAGTGAAATAAGTTATAAAGGGGTGGGGGGTTAAAATATGCAGGCTAATAAGAATGGGGTCATAGTGTGGTCATATAAGCTCACCGTTTGTTGCCTTGGGTAAGAGAGTTTGCAGAAAGATGAAGTCCCCAGTCACCTCTAGTCATACTATAGGCTAACTATATATTGTCACTTTGAATGATCACTTTAAATGCATTAAGATGCCAATGCTACCCTGCCAATGCAGGGGGGTTATTTATGTGATGGCATCTTAAAGATAAGGAATCACATGGTACTTCAAGCAATCTGATTGGTTGATGTACCCTGAGTTCCAGTGACATCTTGTGGGATTTCTCAGACTCCCTATAAAAGGCCTGGGCTCTTGCAGAAGACTGGAAGTCTTTAAAAGGACTACATACAGTGGTGAAGAAGACAGATGAAGAAATAAGATGGCTTTTAAGAAGAAAAGAAGAAAGAAAGAAATAAAAAAGAAAGAAGAAAAGAAGAAATACTCACCCAAGGAGATTCTTAAAACAGCAGAGGATCGAGAGTTCGGGTCAAGTTGAGGATCACACGTCGCAGTCCACAGATAGCCTTGGTTAACAAATAGGCCATACATTATTTTTTTATGGTTGTGTTTTGTTTTTTGTTTATGCTATCAAGCCTTGGATTATTTTTTCTGGCTCTTTTTTTTTGCAATCAGGCTTAGATTGCTTTATGGCATTTGTATTGTTTGGGTATCCGTCATTTATTGCACTTATTCCATCAGGCTTCAGCCCTGAATATGAGTAGGGCATTCATCCAGCGTAGTATAAGCAACACTATTTTTTATTACAGGTCACTATTGCTTGCCAATGTGGAGATCAAGGTCCCATTTGAGAGGGCCTGGCAGCCACATTGACAATCAATGTGTTTATGTTTTTAAAAAAGTTTTTTTTTTATTATTTGTAATTTCTTTTTTTTAAATACGTCTTTTTTTTTTTTAATGGCCATAGGCCCTACTAGCCACATTGGGCTATTAGGGTTATAGACCATCAGTCTAGCGGGGGGTGGGGGAGGGGCGGAGGTTAGGCTTTGTTGGGATAGAGGTTGTGTAATGGGGTAGTTGCCCCAGGTATGATGGTTATGCCCCCTGGGGGTGGTGGTGGTAGGGCTTAGGGGTTAGTAAAGAATTGCACAGCAGTGCTTGACAAGCCATAGAGGTAGCCATGGGGTGTAGGTAGTGTAGTTTAAGGTTAAAATTAACCTCTTTGTAGTCCTTAGTGGTAAGCTAGTCATGGAAACCCATGACTTACTGACTACTTGGGCTATTAAGGGGCTAATATGTACAGTCTACGTGTGTTTTGTTTTTATCCAGTATTCCATGTTGGTTTAGCTTATCTTGCCTGGGTATATAATGGGCAATATATTTGCCATTACATACTGTACATAGGCATGGTAGGGCAAATGCCGCCTGAAGTAGGTGATAAAAAAGGCAATATTTATTGGCATTACCGCGGTTTCTGATAAATATCTGGACTTGATGTATGGAATTAACATGACTTAAACTGCGGTATTTAGTCATGTTAATATCGGCCCTGATATTTGTTTATTGGTTGAGGTAAAAAAATGCGTTATTCGTAGCGGTGCCACGTTGATGTATTGCACCATCAAAGAAACGCATTTGGGGGGGAGGGGGCGAAAATACCGCATTTTTGGCTTAATGATGTATGATGTATCAAGGTTATTGTTTATATTCCATCAAATAGGACTTCAATGTGTTTCTCAGGTGGCTGTATGTAGACTGTTCCATTGACTCCATTGTTTTTATCCATCATGCATTACTTGAAACAGGAAATCTTAACACAGATCATCTGAGACATAATTATTATGTATATACTTTTAAGGACATAACTAATGTATATCTATAAATAAAATGATCACAACTGATAACTATGTTATTGTAGCCATGTGTAAAATTGGTGTACATATCTCCCTCATGCTGTGCAGTAACTCCTGTTAAAATGGCAGGGTTGCCAGTAGCCATCATGGAGGTTTGCCCTCAACCCCTTTGATGTGTAAGATAGTAGCCAAGGAAGTGACAGCATGCTCTGTGTCCACTATTAGTGACACAGAGGTGGGTTGTTTCTGAAAGTTGATATATTGCACAGCACTTCCTAAAGTTAGTGAGTGACAGCCATATGGAGTCTCTGCAACACTATTGAAGTGTGTCAGAGCAGAGCCAGACAGTGCAGTGTCTGATGCAAGAGCTGTGAGGATGTGCAGCTGAAGTAGCAGAGAGACAAGATGCTTACACACTGTGTCCAGGGATCTGGCACATGATCTCCCTTAGGGGAGAGGTGGACCACCAATTTAGTTAGGAGCAGAAGGAACCCTGCAGCCACAGAGATCCTGATGAGGTGGCGGCGCTGCATCGTATGTGAGTAAGGCTAAGGCCCCGGTCACGGCGCTCTAATGCGCGCCCGCGCTTTCGGCTGCGCGTTCCGGCGATTCCCCGGTCTGCAGCTCACTGCAGGAGCAGAGACCGGGGGGGGCGTGCCGGAGGAGTGACGGGGGCGCGGCCATGACGTCACCCGGCAGGTTCGCCCTCATTGGCTGAACCGCCGGGGGGCGTGCCTAGCCGCTCGACGCGAGTTCCTGCTCTCAATTCTATTGAGAGCAGGAGTAGCTCTCGCGCGAGCGCTGCGGCCCCCCCTCGCAGCGGGCCCGGCGCCGTTGCGGGGAGGGCTCTGGTGAGCGCACCGTCCGCCACAGCGGACGCTGCAGCATGCAGCGGGGGCAAGGCCTAAGACTCAGATCACACTACCTCAGATGCCTGTCTTGCTGATATCCCCATAGCAACCCAGGGGGAGACTCAGGAGTCCTGTTGCCAGCAGGTGCACCACACATCACACATACATGTAATGGGGCCAGTAGACCACAAGGGCCAATGTGAGATTGGGTGGGGGCCCATAAAACCGTTACATTATAATGATGACTATGGACATATTTGTATTATTTATGAAACATCATTGTCTAATTTCCATAACTCCCAAGATGGTGAAAGGATATAATGGCATATTTACTACACTTGTATGTACAAGTATGTAATCTGTAAACTATACAGTGTGTGGAAAAATATACTGTACCATCGCATATTCAAATAACACTATACTATCACAATAATTGACATTACTGGGAATAATTATCAGGGTCATTGCTTGTTATTTCTTTTTCTCTGAGAAACAGACAATGCCTTCTGTCCCGAAAATGGTCATTTTAATTTTCTTTCATTGTCTATAATAAAAATTGATGTTAAGGATGCCTGAAGCAGTGTAATGAGAAAATGAAATTAGTTTTTCAGTTGGCTGATCAAAAGCATTTTGCACATAATAAACAGATTATTTTACTATTTTGTGTAGAACATAATAAATGATGGGAAAAAGACAACTGAAATATTTGTCCAAAAAAGCCATAAAAACCTCATTACAATGAAATTATAGGTTGAATGTAGCCTTTTTCCTGGGAGATATCACATTAAGAAAAAACATTATAATGGAGAGATATTTTAATATTATGTTTGCTACCGTGTATAACACTAAATATATTTATATAACAATGTTCCTCTTTCTACTGTATATGTTATTTGAATACTATGGGCTCTAATGGTTTTGTTTGACCCAGCTCCGCATACAAGGTTCTATGAATGAAGGCAATGTCTGAGCAAAACTGGGGCATTTTCACCCTGTCACTATGTATCACACTAATTTGCGCCAATTTTAACCCATCTGCAGCAGCTTGCACTTTGGGGGGAGTCAGTTGGAGAAGTTGGGAAGGAGTTACATTGGGCACAGATTATAATGAGATATAACAATTTCTCTCTCTCTGCTCCAGTTTGCATCTTGGGGGGTTTCAGTAGGAGGAGTTACATGGTGCACAGCATGCACCATGGGGAGAGTCAGTAGGAGGAGTTGGGGGGAGTTACATTGTGCACAGATTATAATGAGATGTATCTCATTCTGCGTCTCTGTCCCAGCTTGCACCTTGGGGAGAGTCAGTAGGAGGGGATGGGGAGGAGTTACATGGTGCACAGATTATAATGAGATTGATCACATTCAGCGTCTCTGCTCCAGTTTGCACCTTGGGCAGCGTCACTAGAAGGAGATGGGGAGGAGTTACATGGGGCACAGATTATAATGAGATTTATCACATTCTGCCTCTCTCTGCTCCACACTTTTTGCCTTTTCTTTGTCTCCCCAAATCCTCCATATCTAAAGGGGCACAGGTCTAACATACTGCGTTTGACGTAAGAAACTGTTCTAATAAACGCAGCAGCTCTGCTCCACAATACAGTGCTGCGTGCCTAGACACACTTTATCTAAATTAACATATAGACCCCGCAGTATAGAAATATCCTAAACTGCTGAGACATGGACCACTTAATTCTTCAGGGGTTAGATTTAAAATGGGACATTTCAAGTTTCTCTCAAACCAGCAACTCGTACTGCTGTTTTTATTTTTACACATATTGCATATAAAATCATAAACATTCTCATGTTATCCATAGTGTACTGTGAAATGTCTGGCCCGTGTACTGTTGGGCTAACATTTTCTCCAGAACATGGAAGTCATTGTTTTCTTATCACATTGGACAATGGCGTCCCTTTGTCCTTCTGCAAGTAAAGCACATTTTATTATACAAACCTAATTTTAGAGATTAAATGAAAAGACATTGCAAGATTTCTAAATGACATTGCCATTTATATGATTGATAATATGTAAATAAGCCATTCCAGTGAATTTCTTTCGTAGTGGCAAACATATCATAATTCACCTTATATTTATATTATCCAAGGGCTTTGACCTACAGTTCCGTATAACATTAAGTAACAAAACAAATGTATTATTTATAATTAAGGCAGTCGTTTTTGTCCCTGCCACGCTCTCTAAATAAGAGCAGAAATATTAAATTACATGCTGAAATGCAGTAATGTATGTGTTTAGAGCTGACATAAACAAATGCTCATGTCTATTTATTTTAAGTTATTATACAGATTTCGTTCTCATAAATCCTATGGCCTTTAAAACATTTAAATGAACTGCATTCATGTAATCTAATCTTGATACTGCACACAACATTTCAGTTTGAATTATCTTGAATCTATGATCCGTTTTATTACTCACAAAGCACTTTATACATTTATGATAATGACTAAACCTTGTTCTGTTATTTAAATCCCATTTCAGAAAGGATGTTATTTAAAATAAACTATTTTTTTCAGGGGGGTGGGAGGGTAGTAAAACACAAATAAAGGAAAAGTCAATGCTCGGGAAGGCCTTTAACAAAGCAAACAATAAGGATTTTTATGACATTAGCAATTGATAAAGGAGAGAACTGACATTTACAGTTGATGAAATTTTACGTTGGAACGGAGGGGAAAAAAATAAAATGGTCTTGAATTATATACTGTCTGCAGAAATTTTTTAACATAGATGAGACAAGTAACTTTGCCTTTGATGTGACTTTGCTGTAGGGACGTGTTTTTCAGGAAAACTATACATATCTCTGATATTTGAAGCACATATTTTAACACCTGTACTGCCAGACGATCCATGTCATAGAAATAAAAAAAGAAAATTGTTGTTTTCCGTCCTTTAACTCGATCTCTCTATGGGGTCTATTCTAGTAGGTTCGATAACGAAGTTATTGAGCATTTTGAGCACTTCTGGAACGATTTGGCATAGGTAGCTCTTCAGAATGCTTCGATAGCTTGCCACAATATTTCGGGAAGTGCTCGCCCCACGAGCGGTTCAGACACACCGAGCGTGGAGCTCCCAAAAAAATGCTCAAACACGCATTTTTTTTGTAAAATCACCCTATTCTAGTAGATATGATGATATCATCGGCGCTGCAACTAGCGAGCTATTTGCAGATCTCATCTCACAACTTCAAGGGCGGCGGGATGAGATTTGCGGTTGGACATAGAAGAAAAAAATTATTTTTACTGCATCGGATTGAAGCCGGGAGTCTCCGGAGCTGAAATTAATGCGGTTCAGTTCAGGAGAACCCCTGCTACAACACTGTTATTAAAATGTAAATAAAAACACTGTGATCGCCTGTGAGAGCTGTGCAGGGAGACGCAGCTCTCTCCGTGCAGCTCTTACAGACTGCAGGAAGATCGCAGCGGTAGAACTTTGAAAAAGGCTGAGATAAGGTCACTTCTATCCCGAGCGGTATTGGCCTTTTCCTACCTCACGGTTTGTGACTTGCAGTTATGCTTTCTGATTCTTTGTGAATACCGTGATAGCACTAATATCAGACCATGAGGAAAGGTCATGCCAAACCGTCCGATTTGGCAGTAGTTTTATAAAAGCTACTAGAATAGGCCCCTAGTGTGCCCCCTTTTCAGTTGCAGACAGCGTGATGATTACAGCACCAGATTTCGAGGGCCCTTGATTCTTCGTACACTGCATCTGACAGAGGGATTGCAACCTCTAATATGTGCCGCTTTCATCACATTGTCTTTGCTAATAAAGGCTGTGATGATAGGGACAATGTGGCCAGCATATTAAAGGTTAAGCA
Organism: Ascaphus truei; assembly: GCF_040206685.1. Taxonomy (NCBI): domain Eukaryota; kingdom Metazoa; phylum Chordata; class Amphibia; order Anura; family Ascaphidae; genus Ascaphus; species Ascaphus truei. The sequence goes on along the minus strand of NC_134501.1, from coordinate 38,394,873 downwards.
CAGCCATTGCCCCTACCAGTCAAAATGGAGTTCTGGCTTAAAGAGACCATTTTATTTGAGGCCAAAATGGCTGACTTGTGTGATACTGTGTGCTCCTGTAGCAGTTTTTCCTGCCATGCATATATAATGTCATATATTTAAATGACTCCTTTGTGTACTGAGTGGCCACTTCACTTAGCCAGCCAGCGCACAAAGGAAACTGGGCCCAGCCCCAACTGACTTTAATTTTTTGCTGTACTAAAACGGTATCAACACCTATGTCCCTGATTGACCGATGTAGCATCTGTTCTGTGATTGACCCGCACTTAGCATCCGTACGCTGATTGGTCAGCAGCCCTCAACCATAGTTTCAGATGGAGGCCATCTATGTAAACTCCTGCCAATCACAGATTAGATCCAGATTCACGATCAGGAGACTTGTGAGTTGGTGTGTTACTCTGAGGTTTTTGCCAGAGACACACAGATCCTGAATGAGGCACAATTGCTTAAACGAACGGAACTTTTGAACTGGCGAATAGCATCCCTGGGGTCTTGAGGGAACAGAGACCTGCGTAGTGGAGAAACTGACCTGTGTAAGCCTCCTGAAGTGACACCCAACACCCAATGAGCTAAGATTCTCCCCATAACCAGTGTTTTGGTGAGTTTGAACCTAAAATCGTGCATTGTGTGTCTCCTGTTTGCTTCGTCCGAAATAAACCTGTTTTTATTTAACTCCTTTGTTCTGTCTGGCATTTACGATCTTGTGTTTATTGTCCTAGTCTCCCATCACAAAGACAATGTGAAGCACTGATCGGAAGACCTCTTCTGTTCTTTATATGACCCTTTGCAGATGTGAATCCCTCTACCTCATCCCAGCCAGCACCATTATCTTACATTGGACAACACATTCCTTGTTAGTGAGTGTTAAGTGTTTACCCTTACTATTTGCACATACCTTACCTCTGAACAGGGGGGGGGGGCAACAATTTGGCATTCTGTCGATGTTTATGACTCAGAGTGGACAATATCTCACTATGGATTTAATCAATCAATTTGCAATTCCATACAAAATCTACAGATTTAAGTAAAAAGTGACTGCCATACAAACCAAAGGGACCTCTCTTGACATTTAGTATTTTCTGTTCTGGAGAAGACTCCTTTATTTTCTGTTATCTTGTGATTTTAGAGAGCAGTGCCTCCCTGGATCAAAGTGTTTGAAATGAGACACCTATAAGTATTTTTAAATCATAATGTATCACTCACCACTGCTCACACCTGTAGTGCCTTCCCCCTGGCTTGCTTTAGAAGCATATCGCTTCCACTACCTGGATGTTAGTTCAATGTTCCTTGTGCACAGAAATGAGCACACCCGAGGTACCTGGGAGATATGCTAATAGCTAGACTAGATACATGTGTGAGCAGTAGAGCTCAAACGTATGCTGTGACAGTGGTGCTTCTCAGCAGCTGGTTTAGCTCACACTGCTGGAGCTACTGCACTGAGTAACAGAGGTTGTTGGTTCTCCAGTTCCCTTACAAGCTACCATACTTGGCAATACAGTTCTTATGGAAATCATTTCAGGAAGGGTGGGGTGTGAGTTATTTGCATATCTCCCAGGTATCTAAGGTGTCCAACATTTTCTGAGTAGAAAGATAATAAATGCTGCACAGTAATAAAAAATCAAAAGGGGATACAACTACCGGTGCTCCTGGTTCAGGACTCTCTGTGTCAATCCAGGGTTAACGAAATGAAGAAAATCAGGGCTCCACGGATTTGCTCAATGAACTAATTTATTGCCAATAGACTTGACGTTTCGGCCACACAGGCCTTTCTCAAAAGCAGAAATGCCATTTCTGATTTTGAGAAAGGCCTGTGTGGCCGAAACGTCAAGTCTATTGGCAATAAATTAGCCCCAACATTTTCTGAGCACATGTGTCTCTCCCTATGTTATTTGGGGGGAGGTTCACTACCTCCGTTCTCACGTGGAAATCTGTGGCACGTCTGTAGCACCCGTAAGCACTAAACTTTGCGGCATGGGGGGATAATAGTCTGTACTCCCAGAGTGAAGCGGTGTCTCTCTGTGTCTACCTGAGCAGCTCTTAAAGCGATTGAAAGTTTATTATTTTTATTTTTTATATCCTGTATGGAAGCAGGAGGTCTCCGAAGGTGAACCCCATTAATTTCAACTCCAAGGCCCCCTGCTTCCAGAGATATAGACCTCCGTAGCAGGTGCCAGAAGCCACATCAGCTGTGATTTAATGCTACCGTGTGTAGAGGGAGAGGGGGATGGGACCGGTAGTAAAGGGGTTGCACCCCATATGGCCATCCCCTGACCTCACCAGGGAGGCAAGGGGTTAACTGGACTGTGGTCCAGGAATGTGGTGTTCACCTTGCTGTAACATGAAAATGTATGTTCCCCTGTTGTAATGTATTTCCACCATGTAAGTGTCTCTACCACACACACACTGGGATCCATACGGGAGGACAAGGGTTAATAGGTAAAAAGTGATTATAGCCCTTTGTTTAATTTTCCCGCCTTTGCAGGCACCATTTTGCAGAATCCCATAGGCCGCCATTGGAGCTCCATTCATTTCAATGGCGGATCTAGCCGTTTTGGACCTGTTTCCCTTGAAGACCAGCAGGTGGCGTCCGAGAGGAGGAGCAGCGGTTTCCCATTGTAAGTCAATGGGCCCATTGACTTCAATGGAGATTCCTCGACGGCGATCTCCAGGAATAGGTTGGCAGCCGTCCAAACCGCAAAACCGCAAAGCGGATACTTTGTCTGAAAAAGAGTTTGATCACTATTAGGCCAAGTTCAACGACAAGTGGCATGGGAATCTTAGGTTCTAGGGCACCCAGGAATAAAATTCTTTTTGCCCCTAGCTCCTAGGCCTCCCCTCACTTCCACCACCGGGTCCAAGAATCCAGGACCGCCAGAAAGAGTCGTGCTGGCTGAGCGGGTCGTGCCATAGGTTTCAATGGCGGTGGAAAAAGCAGCACAAGAAAACGGCTAAGTCCAAAACCCTGAAAACCATAAGCCATATCTTCAGTTCTGGAGGAGCCAGAGGGCCAGGGTTTGGGGTGCCTAAAGCCACTGTTCCGGCATGGCTGCGGGCCCATTCCCGACCGTCTCCGACCACCCCGACGGAGTATGGACCACCATAAAGAACCGTGAGTTTTCCTATAGACATCAATGGCGGCGACTTCCCATTGACCGGCTATGGCGGAGACGTCCCATAGACTTCGACGGCGGCGGGGCCCCATTGTAAGTCTATGGCGGTGAACCCCATAGGCGCCAATGGCGGAGTTTCACCATTGAAAGTCTATGGCGGCGGAGCCCGTTGTTTTCAATGGGGAATAACCGAAAAACTGAGATTTATTTTAAAGTGGGGTATTTTAATAGGGTTGTATATGAAAAACAATACTGTATTTCGAAGCGGGGACAAAAGCCCGCGAATATTCCTGCCCACTAAGGAATGCAAATGGTCAGGGGGGGTGACCCAATGTCTAAGAAGCAGGCCCCTGATCAAAGACTCAGCCACTCTAACTGTTTACATGAGGGCGGAGAAGCGTAAAGCTGGAGTGGTTTGTAGGTGCTATAACTCACACCTACAAACAAAGACTATCCTGCCAGATACCCCATCTGGCAGACTGCCCGGTGCCCCTGATTTGGGTGTGGGGCTACAGAAATGAGACCCTCAGGGTCCCAGTACGCATGTGCCAACTAGCCGGGGGGCATGGGTTAACAATGTTCCCAAGGTAGAGAATGGGTGCAGGTAATTGTTCTCCAATAGTCTGCACTCAATGATAAGAATAGGGTTGAAAAGATATATAAACTGTTGTCAACCCTACAGTCTTTGTCTTCTTGATACATCTTGATTTTTACCTGATTGCTGGAGAATTGCTATTTTACTACTTCTTCATTCCAACCCCTAAGTAAGTGTTACCTTCTTGTCTTTTAATTGTACTATCTTGTTGTGTTCACCTTTCTAAGGAATACATATACTTTATTATATCTAAGCCTCGTTCAGTTCAACCCAGTTATTTGGTGTATATTAGATCTTGTCATAAGTTACCGTAACAAGCATCTAATAAACTGGTGGCAGCGGCGGGATTGAACTGAACCTGTATTACAGTTTACTGCGGGACTCTGTAATACAGTGGGAACTCGAGGTGAATTGCGATTTCCTGGTACTAAAGATATTGAACACACAGTTGTGCAACATTTAACACAAGTTGTAACACCACCTCACTGTTACGACCGAACCTCTACCAGCCGTGAACCATGAGTGAGGCTGAAGGCTCATCCAATATCCGGACCCGAGCTCTGCTGCGGGAGAAGTGCCGAGAGTATGGACTGCCCTGGGAGGACCAAGAGGTCACGCAGATGAAGGAGGCGATCAGAGACTATGAAGCCCGGCTTGCAGAGCCTCAGAATACGGCTCAGCTTGCCCTTGTGCAGCCACCCGGAGAGCAGGGAAGGAACCCAGTTCCGGGGCGGCAGAATCCCGGGAAGGGAGCGGGAGCAGCTCCCAGGAGCAGTGCAGCAGGAGGGGTATTGGTCGCTGTGGCTACCAGTCTGTTCAACCCTGAAATGCTGGCACTGATTACTGCGTGGGGTGACAGAGGGACATCGGAGGAGCGGCTGCAGTTTCTCACTATGGCAGTGAACAGACCCGCTTATTGCCCCCCTGCCCATCACGACAAAGATGCTCTCAAACTGGACCATCACAGCCTCACCAAGTTCATGGAAGGTACTGATCAGATCGACAGTTTCTTAAAGAACTTTGAAACAAAGTGCCGGCGGTACAAAGTGCTGCCCCAGCACGGGGTCGCACGTTTGGACCCCTTGCTGTCCGGCTTGGCTAAGCAGACGATGATGGCGCTTCCAGAGGAGTATGCTGATGACTATGATCACCTGAAAGAGCTGTTGTTATTTCAATACGGGTTTACCCCTGAAGCTTACCAGGGTAAATTCCGGCTGGAAGAGAGACAGTCCCTGGAGTCCTGTGTGACCTACGTGATCTGCATGACTTTGTACGGGATCCGATGGGTGGAGGGCTATGAGGCACAGACTTACCATCGCCTGCTGGATCTCATCTTCCAGGAGCAGCTCATGCAGCAATGCCCGCCGGCGGTGAGGGCTTGGGTGTATGACAAAAAGCCCAAGACTTACCAGGAGGCGGCGCGGCTCGCCTCGCAGACGATTATGTGGCCAGCCAAGCGCTGATGCCCGCCAAAGCAGCAGCCAAGGCGGCGGCGACGGCCCCAGCCAAAAAGACTCCCAGTTCTCCCCAATGGACTCAGAAGCCGCCTGCGGGCAGCAGTCCACCGAAGGTGGGAGAGCTCCGGCACGAGCGCCGGTGCTACAACTGTAACCGCACTGGTCACATCCGACCAGATTGATGGGAACCCCTGCGTTCCGGCGGACCCCATCAGGGGCAACGCACCCAAGCTGCGAAGCCGGTAGCCCATGTGCGGGTGGCTTCCACCATAGAATCCGGACCAGTCATGGAAACAACTCCCAGCGAGACGTCCCATGCAACGCCTGTCCCGGTTTCATCGCTGCCTACAGCCAGGAGCGGTGGACATCTCAGCACAGACCTGCAGCAGACGGATGGCCGGAGCAGACATCTCACCCCGGTCACAGTCGGTGACCGGCAAGCAGTCGGCTTGATGGATTCAGGGGCTGCAGTGACGGCTGCAGTGACCCTGGTCCGACCTGATATGGTCCGGCCAGAGGAATTGCTCCCAGGACCTGGGATGCATATCACTGTGGCCGACGTTTCCTGCAGATTGCCAGGATCTTTTTGGATTGGGGGGAGGGACAGGGTGTGTGGGAGGTGGGGGTTTTACCCGGTTTGGATGCCGAAGTTCTTCTTGGCAACGATCTGGGACCGATGACCTGCACCTACGACCGGGTACCCAGACCCGCTGCGGTGGCGGCGGTTACCCGGAGCTAGACAGTGGCAATGGCGGCGGCGCCAGTCCCCCTGCCTTTGGGACCAACGATAGCGGAGGGTGCTGAAGAGCCCAGGGAGGTAAGCCAGGATCAGTTGCAACCACAGACTGACTTACTGTTCCCCCTCACCCTTCCCCATTCCCCAGACAATGACATGACTGGGGGGTGGCCAGAATTAGGAGCCCAGTTTAGAGAGGCAGTAAAGGCAGACCCTACCCTGGCCAGCATGAGACTTCGGGCGTCCGAGACTCAAGCGGGGGAGGGCACTGAGCACTGCCTATGGCATAAGGGACTCCTGTATAGAGAAGCAGGGAACCCGGGGATAGAGGAGGGATTGACCGTTAAGTGACAGCTAGTAGTGCCCCAGGGGTACCGACAGCCACTGTTACAGGTAGCTCACTCTATTCCGTTAGCGGGGCATCAGGGGGTCAACAGAAGGCAAACCCGGTTATTACAGCGTTACTACTGGCCGGAGGAATCCCGGGATGTGGGCACTTTCTGCCGCTCCTGTGATGCCTGCCAGCGGGTTGGTAAGGCGGGCGACCATGTGAAGGCACCCCTGAACCCCCTGCTGGTAATAGGGGAACCCTTCCAGAAGGTAGCGATGGACCTTGTAGGACCCCTTATGATTCCTAGCAGGTCAGGGAAGCGCTACATCCTCGCGGTGGTGGATTTTGCCACCCGGTACCCTGAGGTGGTAGCGCTTGGCACCATAGATGCCAAGACAGTAGCAGCATCGTTGCTGAACATTTTTGCTAGGGTATGTTTCCCTAGTGAGATCCTAACCGATCAAGGGTCGCAGTTCATGAGTGAACTGTTACATTGTCTCTGGGATGCATGCGGTGTACAGCACCGGCGCACTACCCCTTACCATCCCCAGACAAACGGATTATGTGAGAGGTTCAACAGTACCCTGAATCAGATGCTTCGGACCTTTATAGTGGCGGAGGGGAAAGACTAGGAGATTCATTTACAGCATTTGCTATTTGCCTACCGAGAGGTACCGCAGGAATCTACAGGTTTTTCCCCCTTCGAGCTACTATATGGCTGCAGGGTACGTGGACCTCTGGACCTATTCCTTAAGGGATGGGAAGGTGAGGCTACTGCTACTGATGCTTCAGTGATCCAGTACGTAGTAGATCTCCGAGAACGGTTAGAGATGCTCATGGGGGTTACCCAGGACCACCTCAGGGCTGCTCAGACCAAGCAGAAGCAATGGTATGACCGGAATGCCCGTAGCAGGGAATTCATCCCAGGACAGCAGGTGCTTGTTCTCAAACCCACTCGAGAGAACAAGTTGATGGCTGCCTGGTCGGGACCGTACCCGGTTATCCGAAAGGTGAATGAGTACAACTACGTTGTACAGGTAGAGCCAGAGAGGCATAAGACATATCACATTAATATGTTAAAGAGTACAGAGCACCGAGTATGGGAGCAGTAATGGCCATTTGTAGCCCACTGCTGGAGGATCCGGCGAGCAATGCTCTGCCTGATCTCCTAGGGTAGGCTAGGCAGGGAAACACTGTAAAACAGGTGGAGATAGGGGCACAGTTAAGTGCTAGGCAGAAGGGAGAAGCCAGAGACATGCTAGCTAAGTATAGGGCTCTCTTCACTGACATGCCAGGGAACACCCATCTCACAAAACACCCAGTGCACACAGAGGACCTGCAACTTCTGCATAAGCATGCTTATAGAGTGTCAGCAGAGGTCAAGACCAGTATAGAGAGGGAGATAGAGGAGATGCTGACCCTAGGGGGTAATTACCCCGTCCCAGAGTCCTTGGGCCAGCCCGGTAGTCCTAGTCCCTAAGAAGGACAAGACCACCCGGTTTTGTGTGGACTACCGCTTGCTCAACGCTGGGACGGTGTCAGATGCCTATCCCATGTCCCGCATGGATGAGTTACTGGATGAACTCGCGAGGGCAAAGTATCTGACCACCATGGATTTGAGCAAAGGCTATTGGCAAATCCCACTGACCCTGGAGACTAGGGAGAAGTCAGCATTCATCACTCATCTATGAGTTTTTAATGATGCCATTTGGGATGAAGAATGCCCCGGCTACCTTCCAACGCCTGGTCAATCGGTTACTGGAAGGGATGCAGATCTATGCCCGGGCTTACTTAGATGACATTGCTGTCTTTAGTAATTCCTGGGAATCCCACTTAGGACATGTAGCTGCGGTGCTGGATAGGATTAGGGAGGCTGGGCTGACCTTGAAACTGTTACGCCGGTGCTGCCCGCAGACCAGACCCGTTCCTTTCACTGAGGTGAGGAACGTATAGAAGCACGCACCCGCAGCAAAGGGAGCGTGTCCGGAGTGTGGTGATTTTGGCGTTGCCAGGCCAGGTGTATTTAGCTAGCAATACTTGCCGGTACCGGTGTAGAAATGCCGTTGTCGTTGCCGTTAGCCAAAGTCTGGGATTGGAGAATTCCGGAAGGTCGTTTGTCCAAGCAGGGGTCTAGAGCCAGAGAGAGACGTCCGCCAAGCCAAGTCGTAACCTGAGAGAATGAGAGAGAAAACGCCAGAGTAGTAATCCAAGTGAAAACTATGTCGAGCAATGAATGATAGGAAGGACTGGCATTATAAAGTGTGGCTGACCAATCAGAAGTGAAGGCAGACCTGGAAGACTGCGTGGAGCCATCCTGGATAGGTTCCCTTGATTGGCAGGCAGGTGAGGACTCTTGTCTTGACAGGAGATCATATTCCTGTGTTGGGGGCGGGTCTTCACTGCCAGAGCAGTGAATAAATTAACTTCGCCCGGCGCACGCTGTTCAGGCGCGCGCTCGAGCAACATGGCGGCCGCGTGAGGTACTGCTGAAAACCGGGGACGCCGAGGACGACGGGGAACCCCCAGAACCGCCGGAGGTGAGTGGCGCTGGCGAGGGATGCGCGCCACGGCAGCAGGAGGGACTATATCAGCAGAGGAACCAGGGCGCGGGCGCCGCGATCCCTGATTCCTCACAGAAACCTACAAAGTGTATGGTAGGGATGGCAGAGGTCCTGTACTTAATACACAGGCTGGGTGGAGGGCACCTCAAACCAGAGCCAGCCAAGGTAGAAGCCATAGTTCAGTGGCCTGTTCCAAAACACAAGAAACAGGTCATGGCTTTATTGGTCACCGCAGGGTACTATAGGAAATTTGTCCCACAGTACAGCGCCGTGGCCAAACCCCTGACTGATTTGACCAGAAAGCAACTGCCTGTGCTTATTACCTGGACTCCTGCCTGTGAAACTGCGTTTCAGGCACTGAAAACTGCATTTGCTGGGGCCCCCATACTGGCAGCCCCGGACTATACCAAACATTTTCTTATAAAACTGATGCCTCGGACTTTGGCGTTGGGGCTGTGTTGAGGCAGGTGGGGGAAGACGGCAGAGAGCACACTGTGGTGTACCTCAGCCGCAAACTACTCCCCAGGGAGGTGGCATATTCCACGATTGAGAAGGAGTGCTTGGCCATTGTGTGGACACTCAATAAGCTCCAACCCTACGTGTATGGGAGGGTTTTCACGGTCATCACCGACCACAACCTCCTGAGTTGGCTACAGAGGGTATCAGGGGAAAATGCCAAACTGCTAAGGTGGAACTTGGCCCTGCAAGAATTTGAATTCACTATCCAGCATAAGAAGGGTAGTGAAAACAGCAATGCTGATGGACTCTCACGTCAGGAATATTCCTCTGAGACTGAATTCATTAATGGTGCCATCAGTGACCCACTCCCCGTGAGGGCCAGTGGGCCACAGGTCACCCATTAAGAAGGGGGAGGTGTAGACGGAGAGGGGGATGGGCCCGGTATTAAAGGGGTTGCACCCCATATGGCCATCCCCTGACCTCACAGGGAGGTAAGGGGTTAACTGGACTGCGGTCCAGGAATGTGGTTTTCACCTTGCTGTAACATGAAAATGTATGTTCCCCTGTTGTAATGTATTTCCACCATGTAAGTGTCTGTACCACACACACACTGGGATCCATCCTGGAGGACAAGGGTTAATAGGTAGAAAGTGATTATAGCCCTTTGTTTAATTTCCCCGCCTTTTCATGCACCATTTTGCAGAGTCCCATAGGCCGCCATTGGAACTCCAGCAGGAAGAGAAGTGAAGATGTGTTGCACTGCCTCAATTTCCAGCTCCCAATAAGTCCGGAAAAAATACAAAGTGAACACTCAGCTGAATAACAGGTCAGGTTTATTGCAAGGTGGTGCAGCAAAGGGACAGCAAAGCCACACGAACGCACCTACGCGTTTCGTGCACGGGGCACTTTATCAAGGTGACAAACAATTGTAAAACTGCATAATTTATACTCACCTGTACTGTGCCTTGCGCTTCCGGGTGTGACGTCATCGTCCCGCGTCGCAACGGGTCGCGGTGACGCGGCGTGCACAGCCATTGGCTCGGCCAGTCAGGTGGTATACTCAAGCTATCTGACTGTCTTTTTTTCACTTTTTTTTCCTAAAACAAACTTTATTAACAGTAACATAGATACACAGAAGGATAAAAAACAAAATTAAAAACACATTTCAATACTTATAAAAGCAGTAGATCTACACAGGCATGGATAATGGATAGATATATTATGTAAGGGGTGTATTATTACTTTATTATTTTGTTATTCTGTTGGGTTTACAGTTAGATGTTATATGTATCCCCCACTCAGTTCAAAGTAAACCATGCCTGTGTATGTGATACTTGGTAGTTTGTAGATCGTGAACTGAACATGATCACAATACAAGTGTAGGATATAGAATAATAGCTATAATCAGGTGCATACAAATTTGAGGTGTGATCTTAACTGATCATTATGATGGACAACATAAGGTGCTTCTATTATAAATCACTTGTATATGAATTGACCCTAAGGCAGTTGTAATCATTCGGCATGAACATTGATTGGGATATAAGTCACTTCCTTAATTAATTACATAATGTTTATATTTGGTTTAATTTATATAGATTAGTTATTTTATTACCGCTTATCAATTGTATGTATTGATGCACAAAATAATAAAGTAATAATACACCCCTTACATAATATATCTATCCATTATCCATGCCTGTGTAGATCTACTGCTTTTATAAGTATTGAAATGTGTTTTTAATTTTGTTTTTTATCCTTCTGTGTATCTATGTTACTGTTAATAAAGTTTGTTTTAGGAAAAAAAAGTGAAAAAAAGACAGTCAGATAGCTTGAGTATACCACCTGACTGGCCGAGCCAATGGCTGTGCACGCCGCGTCACCGCGACCCGTTGCGACGCGGGACGATGACGTCACACCCGGAAGCGCAAGGCACAGTACAGGTGAGTATAAATTATGCAGTTTTACAATTGTTTGTCACCTTGATAAAGTGCCCCGTGCACGAAACGCGTAGGTGCGTTCGTGTGGCTTTGCTGTCCCTTTGCTGCACCACCTTGCAATAAACCTGACCTGTTATTCAGCTGAGTGTTCACTTTGTATTTTTTCCGGACTTATTGGGAGCTGGAAATTGAGGCAGTGCAACACATCTTCACTTCTCTTCCTGCTGGCTATCTACCTGGATGAACTGCACGCCCTGGATATCTGGAGGTCCTGCAAGCACTAAGGTAATAGGGCCATAGCGCCCTCACATATATGTATATGTTTACCAGTGCCTCTGTTTATTATATATTGGTTACTAGGGGGGGCTATTATGGTGTTTCATTTGTGTTGGTCACGTGGGCCCCACTAGACACCTAGCCCGCACCTGACAAATTGCCATATTATTCATGGACTTTCCACTGCTATCCAGTATCATTTATATATATCATTGAGGAATTTCGACCAATTTGGATGCATCACCTTTTTCCTGTTTCTCGCCATTGGAACTCCATTCATTTCAATGGTGAATCTAGCCGTTTTGGACCTGTTTCCCTTGAAGACAGCAGGTGGCGTCCGAGAGGAGGAACGGCGGTTTCCCATTGTAAGTCAATAGGCCCATTGACTTCAATGGAGATTCCTCGACGGCGATTTCCAGGAATAGGTTGGCAGCCATCCAAACCGCAAAACCGCAAAGCAGATACTTTGTCTGAAAAAGAGTTTGATCACTATTAGGCCAAGTTCAACGACAAGTGGCATGGGAATCTTAGGTTTTAGGGCACCCAGGAATAAAATTATTTTTGCCCCTAGCTCCTAGGCCTCCCCTCACTTGACCATCACTGGGTCCAAGAATCCAGGACCCCCAGAAAGGGTCGTGCTGGATGAGCGGGTCGTGCCATAGTTTTCAATGGCGGCGGAAAAAGCAGCACAAGAAAACGGCTAAGTCCAAAACCCTGAAAACCATAAGCCCATATCTCCGGTTCTGGAGGAGCCAGAGGGCCGGGGTTTGGCGTGCCTAAAGCCACTGTTCCGGCATGGCTGCAGGCCCATTCCCAACCCTCTCCAACCAACCCGACGGAGTATGGACCACCATAAAAACCGTGAGTTTTCCCATAGACATCAATGGCGGCGACTTCCCATTGACCGGCTATGGCGGAGACGTCCCATAGACTTCGACGGCGGCGTGGCCCCATTGTAAGTCTATGGCGGTGAACCCCATAGGCGCCAATGGCGGAGTTTCACCATTGAAAGTCTATGGCGGCGGAGCCCGTTGTTTTCAATGGGGAATAAGTGAAAAACTTATTTTTATTTTACAGTGGAGAAATTTGTAATAAAGAAATAAACAGTTTATCTTGAATTTGCATATCTCCGGTACTGTAGGTCGCATCAGGCTGAAACTTGGCCACTATGGGTCCCAGTACACAAGTGCCATCTAGCTGGGGGGCATGGGTTAACAATGTTCCCAAGGTAGAGAATGGGTGCAGGTAATTGTTCTCCAATAGTCTGCACTCAATGATAAGAATAGGGTTGAAAAGATATATAAACTGTTGTCAACCCTACAGTCTTTGTCTTCTTGATACATCTTGATTGGTACCGGATTGCTGGAGAATTGCTATTTGACTACTTCTTCATTCCAACCCCTAAGTAAGTGTTACCTTCTTGTCTGTTAATTGTACTATCTTGTTGTGTTCACCTATCTAAGGAATAAATATACTTTATTATATCTAAGCCTCGTTCAGTTCAACCCAGTTATTTGGTGTATATTAGATCTTGTCATAAGTTATCGTGACACCGTGCCATGACACGTATGCCCAGCCGGAGTGACTACCGGCACCCCCTTCGAAGGTCTATATCCCGGGGGTCCGATTAAGGAGCAGCGACACCCGCTGAGTAAATTAACCGGGCAGCTTACTGGTTGCCTGGTCGCGGCCCTGCCGAGCTCTGGCACCCCCACATCGCGCACCCACAGAGGCAGTAAGTCCTGCTAAATCTGTAGAACTTGAAACACTACTAAAATAGGTTTCTCCCTCTCTTTCTCTCTCATCCGCCTTTGGATTTCTGAATGCAGATTGTGTTTTGGTAAAACCAGTGTGGAAAATCCACCAATTGGATTTTGACAGTTTCACCCATCTCACTTTTCATATTTACTTGTATTTGGCTAGAAAGATGCATTTAGTGGCCTGATAGAAGAGGGGCCAATTGTTGCCGATGAAAGTAACAAGTTGAATTACAAGAGGGGTGGGGAAACTCTCTCTCTCTCTCTCTCTGACCCCTTATTTAACATGCTATGACGGTACTTCCCTTTGCTGGAAAACAGTTCAGATCCATTGAAATTAGTGAGACTAAAACAATTCTTCTACATATCTTCACAGTACTGTATATTGTGTAGCTTATTTTCTTGGGCTCTACCAGTGTAAGTCCTGTTAGGTGCAGGCAGTGGATGGGTTAATTCCTTCAGAAATGCCTTGTGTGCTATTGCAGCCTTGGATACATCTGCTGTATCGAAGGGCGGGGCTAGCAACAGCTAGAAACTGTCTGTCTGAGGGGTGGATACTGGTTGGGTCTCATGCTGGATATGATGGCATGTCAGTATTCAGACCAGCACTGTTATGGGGCAGGGTTACAAGCATAACCCAGGGTATAAATACCGGCACTTCCTCAAAAGTGAGGGTGTCTCATTCCTCCCCCTGTGGAGTGAGTACCAGCTACTCTGGGTCTCATTAGGATGCCTCAGGAGGAGCAACATGCAGAAGGCTTGTTATGGGCTTCACTATCAGTAATACCTTCACTATGGAAAGCAAGGAAAGTGATGAACCTTCTGTAAGATCCTAAACATGCAATAAATACCATGGGAACATCTATCAGAGTGATTCACTGTCGAGCTAAAGAAAGGTGTCAGTCTGGGCCATCCTACTATCCAGAGGATCCATGCTGACTGGAGGTGCTTCAACCAATGAACAAAGGTACCCTGTACACCTGTTCTGATGGTTCCCCACACCACCGCAGAAGTGCTCAGCCCCCATGTTACCTCACAGGTACACACCACACCAACGTACAAATGGAGTGGCAGACCTAATCTCACTTAGGGTGGGGGTAAAGGGGCTACAAATGGAGGTGTTGCTGAGATCGCATGCTCACTGGACAGGTTTTTGCAGCAGCAGGACAGCAGGACAGCAGGACACCAGGACTTGTGTGTTTGTACATCACTTCCCCTACCCCTAAGAGAATTGGGAGCAGTTCCCTGAAGCTTCACCAGGGAGCCTGCTTTCCACCCACTGAGGATATGCTGGGTTCAGTTCCCTGAGGCTTTGCATAGGAGCATAATACCCCTATATTTAAGCAGTTGGGGACAGGGCCCCTGAGGCTTCATTAGGGACACTGGGTACCTCTCATCAAAATACTGATGAAATAAGGGGGGGAACCACTCTCTGAAGCACCACCAGGGAGGGTGTTACCCCCTGAACCCTTGTTAAAATACAGTTTTGGGATGGAGCCCCTCAGGCTTCACCAGGGACCCCTGTGCACCCTCTCATCGGAATAAAGATGAGCCGATCAGTGGGGCATACCCTGAAGCTTTTACAGGGAGCGTGGTACCCACAAATACAGAAGGAAAAGGGGACAGGGCCTCTGAGGCTTCGCCAGAGATCTCTGTGTACCCACTCATCAAAGTACTGATTAAGTAAAAGTGAGGCATTCCCTGATGCTGCCCCAGGATGCGTGGTACTCATGTAATTCCAGCAGAACAGATGCACAAAGTACTTTCTAGCACTCTAAAATGGCGGTTTCCCCTAAAGAGGAATACGCATGGTTGCTGGACTCTAACTTACAAAATGGCGGTTCCGCCTCTGCCAGGGAAGCTGCATATTGTTTGCAATAGTTGCAGAAGATTTTGCAAGCTTCATGTTATTCAGCCTCCAGAATCGGCGCGAAATGCCAAAAAGACACGCCCTTCTTGCTCCAGGATTGGACTATCAGGTTCACCACGGGGAGGAACTGGGCGTGCCCAACGGAACGAGCAGGATGTCAGGAGCCAGTCACATGTGTATTAACAGCAATACAGACATGTGTTTGCAGCTACCTTACCTCCTACCATAATGGAAGCTACCTTGACAGCATTTACTACCTGCCTGGTGGGGTCCTTGTGGTTACTTATGAGGACGGGACGCATCTGACACTGGGGGTATGTGAGCTATATGGTCCCTCGGGAGAAAAGCTGCAGCTATCGGCACAGTGTGCTGTATGTAAGATGCCCTACTTCCAGAATTGCCCACGGCAACCCTTTGCCGATACCGTCCCTACGAGCACAGTAGAACTGCAAGGAAGAACCTCCACCTTACCTCCATTTGGCCATCCTACTATCCAGAGGATCCATGCTGACCGGAGGCGCTGCAACCAATTAACAAAGGTACCCTGTACACCTGTCCTGATGATTCCCCACACCACCGCGGAAGTGCTCAGCTGTCCTGTTAGCACACAGGTATACACCACACCACAGTACAAATGGAGTAGCAGACCTAATCTCACTTAGGGTGGGGGTAAAGGGGCTACAATTGAATAGGATCCTATCTTTCCTTTTTGTCCTGTCCCTTGTTGTGTTGAATTTTGAATTTGAACAAGTTCTAAAATGGTCAGAGGATTTAGCAGTTTGCCTAAGTCCCTAAGGTGTCTTACACAAACATCAGGTGTCATGACTTAGCACTGGTTAGTATATCTGGTTGTGTATGTGTGATCGCGACTTTTATTGCAAAGGAACTCACTTAACTGGAGCATCTGCTGTAAATGTAAAAGTATTAACTGATTCAAATGGTTTTTTTTAGTACTGAGAAAGGGAAGTTATAGTTCTACTTGAATGTAACATCTGTAACATCTGTAACATGTAACAAAAGCTAATTTAGCTTTTTCATTTGTTGTGTCGATAAACTCAGGAATATTCATTTGACTGAAACGGAAAAGCAAAATCAAATTTTTTTTGCGATATTGATTAACTCAACTGCCATCTCCGCTTTCATCTATAAATACACCCCCTAAATGACCCATCCTTTCTGCCAATGACCTCTGCCTCTCCTCCTCCCTGATTACCTCCACTCTTACCTGGAACGCTTCTCCCGTTCTGTTCCCTCAATGTGGAATTCCCTACCATGCCCCATCAGACTCTCCTCCAGCTTTCAGACTATCAAAAACTCCTTGAAAACGCACCTTTTTGAGGAAGTCTATATGGCAAACCCTAAACATACAGTACACATCCCTAACCCACTTGGGACCAGCTGTGTGGCTGGACCAAACTCTATGCTATCTGTCACCCACCATCATCCATACACCCAAAACTTAATGGAATCAGCTGAGAGTCTGTACCAAACTCCATCCTGTGGCATACTCAGTTCCGCAATGACCAGTCAATTGTTTCAACTTCATCCCTCATTCCCTTTAGATTGTAAACTCTCACAAGCAGGGCCCTCATGACCTCTCTGCATCTGTTTATCCTTCTGTGGTTTTGTCACGGGAGCTTGTGCAGGGTTATAATATAACATCAAAAATCACTGGGTTGAATCGAATGCGACCATGCAGCGTAGGGCTCCAACGTGGCCGCCGGGCATTCTCCTTTGCCACCCTCTGCCCCCCCACCCAGCGCCTGGTGAACCAAGACCACCGTGAAGGGGCACCTGTGCAGACCAGGCTGCATCTTGCCCAGAGACTGGAATGTCTCTGTACCAGCGGGAGACCAGCTAACAAGCACAGACTGTCGCTTCTCTGTCAAATCAGTCTGGAAAAGGGCTATGTCACTATCCGGTAGGGACCCTAGCTTCCCTGGCCATGTGCCCACCTGTTGCTTCTCTGGCATACCTATGCCTCGCCTCTGTCTCTAGGGCAGTCCCAATCCCGAGTGGCATCACTTCTGGATTCCAGAAACCACCTGGGATGCTGACTACTACCCTCTCCCTTGCCCCCTGGGACAAGGCAATCCCCCAGTAACCTGTTCTGGGGTTCCTGGTACAAAGATGCTTTGCTCCTGCCCTCTCAAAACTGAAGGCCAGGCGATAAGCACTTGATACCACCTCTGCTGCTAGGGCCATCATCTCTCCTCTCTCCTCCACTATGCTGCCCTTACCCTCTGTACCTAACCTTGGATATTATGGGGACAGAACCCTCTGCTGTACCACCCTAGACCTGGCTACTGCTCCTGACTGCCTACCTACCAACAGCACTACCTCTGTGAACACTGGGGAATCTGTCATGGGGGTCTCCTCTGGCAAGTCAGAACAAGGGACCTCCTGCTTTCCTAGCCCAGTCCTAGCTTCTATCAGCTGCCGGACACCCCACTGACCTCCTATCTGCCCCTGCTGCACAGTGCCTTTTTGCCTAGTCTCCCCTAGGCTCAGCACCTCAGCTACAGCTGATGACTCTGGTGGCCTACCTCCCTGCAGCCCACCTTCACTCCGCTTCTCCCTAGGTAATCCTGACCTAGCTACTGGAGTCACTTGAGTGAGGCCATCTCCCTGACACTGCCTCCACATTACCGGAGAGGAGCCCAGGGGCATCAGTGCCGAAGCACCTGCCTCGGCTCCTGGCTGGCAGGTATCCCAGGGGTGGGCTAAGCTTGCCACCTCCCCTTATACCTCCAGCCCATAGCCAGGCTGCAACAGGGGGTTGCTGACCTGAGAGACCCCCAGAGGCTCCAACAGGGTAATGGGGAAGCCTAGCTGCCCTACCAGCTGCCTTTCCTTCCCTTCCTCTGATAGCCCTATCTCTTGCCACCCACCGGTCACTCCTACAGGGGAGCAATGGGGTACAGTGATAGGAAACAATAAGTCAGGGTGAGTCTATGACTGGGTCTGGCTTACCTCGCTGGTCTCCGCCGAGATCACCGCCTTCATAGGTCCCAAATGCAAGGGGACTGGAGTGGCTGCCGCCGGCGCCATCTTGGCCGGTGAGCTCCGGGCAACTGCCACAACAGCTCCCGGGTTCTGCACAGGAAAATCGGTGCAGTTCATGGGTTCAAGGTCCTCGTGGAGAAATTCTGCTCCCTCCAAACCTGGTGAAACACCCTCCTCGCGCACACCCTGTCCTACCTCCCCCCACTCAGAAAGGGCTCAGGCACTTTGCCGGAATCACGGCTCTTCCGCCGCCGCAGCCATCATGGCGGGCGAGCTCCTGGTGACTGCCGCAACAGCACCCGGCTTCGGCACAGGTTTGAGGCATAGATCGTGGGGCTCCGGTTGTTGCTGAGGTGCATTGCCTCCTCCAAACTGGGTAAAACACCCCCCTCTCGCACACCCGACCCTTCCCCCAAACCAAAACGGCTCCAGCATCTTGCCGGAATTGCGGCTTCTCCTCCGCCACCTTCATTCCGCGTCCTGGGAGCACTTCCACTGGCCGGACCATATCAGGTCGGGCCAGGGGTACAACAGCATCTTGATGTAGCAAGCTGACTGCTTGCTGGGCACCGCTGATGATGGCCATGATGGATCTGCCCCGGCCGCCGCTACACTGTATTCCGCCGGGTGCGGATGGATGGCCGCCGCTCTCTGCCGCTGTCACCGATGCAGCCCGGCCAGACGTCCCATGCAGGGGGGGAGCCATCGGAGGATGCCGTTAAACGGGTTACCTTCTTCGCAGCTCGTGAGCGTTGGCCCTGAGGGGCTCCTTCGCCCGACCGCGCACTGTCTGGGCATTGGGCTCTGATTTGGCCCGCTTTGTTGCAGTGATAACACCGCCGCTCTTGCCGGAACTCCTCTGCCGCTGGTGGACTACCTGCCGCAAGAGGCTGCTGAGTCCAAGGCGGAGTTGTTCAGGCTCCGGGCTCATTCTGGAACATCTCCGCCATCAGTGGACTACCTCCCGCAAGAGGCTGCTTAGTCCAGAGCGAAGTTGCTCGAGCTCCGTGCTCATGGAGGGGGTAAACGGGTCGGTTCATAGCCATAATCATGAACTGTGTCTGCCCCTCCAGGTTTCCCCGATCGCTCCACAGAGTAATCATGGCCATCATTTCAGGGGTAAATGGACTGGTCGCCACAACGGCCAATGCCCCTCCGGCTGCAATACTCCCGCGGCTTCGGGATTCACCCGCTCCCTCCCCAAGTCCCGGAGCTGAGTCCATTCTCTGCTCTCCGGGCGGTTAATGTACGGCCGCTGAAGCTGTGGATCTTACCTCAGCCCGCTGGGTTTCGTGTTCTCTGATCGCCTCCTCCATTTCAGCTCTACCGGCTGCAGATTCCAGCCCATACTTGATACATTTCTCCGGCATCTAGTCACACGGATGCCCGGCACTTGCGCTCCGGAGGCAATGCTTCTCGCAAGTAGGGGAACAATGAGGTGGTGTCATATCCCCTGTTGTATGATGTACAACAGTGTGTTCCATATCATTAGCCTTAGGAACTCGCACTTTACACGAGTTCCTACTGTATTACAGAGTCCCGCAGTAAACTGTAATACAGATTCAATTCAATCCCGGCTCTGACACCAGTTTTATTATAAGCCTGTCATGGGAGCTTGTGCAGGGTTATAATATAAAACCAAAAATCACTGGGTTGAATTGAATGCGACCATGATATGATAAATAAAGTTTATTCCTTAGAGATAAGGTGAACACACAGGATTGTACAAATAACACACAGAATATGGACACTTATGTTGAAAGGGGTCAATTAAGTAATCACGACAGGATTAGCAATTCATCTGCATCAGGTATCATTCAGATGTATCTATAAAGGGTAATAGAACCGCTCATCCATGTATATATGTATATGTATATAAGGAAAGGGCAACAGGTGCTCAGAGGGAAAAAATGACTTATATAGCAGAGTAGATCCCAAGAGGATCAAAAAAGACTCCCTCATATATCGAGCACTCAATGTTGGAGTACAGTAGTAAGACTCAAAGTGGTCTATCGGTTAAATACCGTTGATAGGGCAAAATAGGCCCATCATGACCGGAAAGAGCTAGGAAAATAATAAAGTTTTATTCAGATAATTTCAAATAGTCATGTTAAAAACACATATAAAAAATTCAAACATTAAAAAAACCCATTGTGAAGTGGTAAGGTAAGCAATAAATTAATTAGTATCAATACAATATATAATGTTAATTGCTATCCACAGACGTCTAATTACAGAATATAGATGTTCCAAGACAAGCAGGTAAGTATCCCTTTAAGCCTTTAAAATGAAGAATCACAATGGATGTAGTTTAAGGCAAGGTGGTATCAGAGATATAATTCGTAAACCTTTGTTACCAGATGTATATTCCAGCTCAGGAGTGATATACAGTCTGCCACATAATAATAGATATTAGCTAATGATATCAGTATTCACACCGTGAGAAAATCATTCAATACAACGTGTGTAAAAGGCTCCGCTCTAAAGGAGAGATAGTGTGTATTATTCTCTACGATCTCAATATTCCGCTGGTATAGCATGTGTGCTGCATAGCCATCCAAAAGAGCAGGACGCCCCCACAACGGGCAAGGAATAATAAACGTAATATCACATTCAATCTGTATCCGTCATGAATACAAGCCTGGCTGGAATCTCTCTGCTGCTGTCTCTACACGCAGACACTGCCACTTCTGATGACGTCGCCTATGACGTCACCACGTCCCGATGACCGTTTCGCGTAGACTGACACGCTTCTTCAAGGGGAGGAGTGTGTTTCCTAGCTATGCCGGATAATATTTATAGGAAAGAAGTCCCGCCCCCTATGAGTCACGGGGGCGTGGTTTATGCCTGAGATCCAATCGGGTCAAAATGAACAAGTATACTTCACCATTGTATTATGGTGAGAGTAGCTGACAGATATACTTTTTAATGCATAGTTGACTGTCTATATGGCATCTTAAGGATAGGAACATAGAATGGGGTTTTTTAATGTTTGAATGTTTTATATGTGTTTTTAACTTGACTATTTGAAATTATCTGAATAAAACTTTATTATTTTCCTAGCTCTTTCCGGTCATGATGGGCCTATTTTGCCCTATCAACGGTATTTAACCGATAGACCACTGTGAGTCTTACTACTGTACTCCAACATTGAGTGCTCGATATATGAGGGAGTCTTTTTTGATCCTCTTGGGATCTACTCTGCTATATCATTCAGATGTAGTTACGAAGACACGAACAACACGAACAACGAACAACACTGGGCATAGAGCTGACAATCAGTTATAAAGAATTTTGGCTCTATCCCTAACACTGGGTCTCAGACATTGGTTCACAATTATCTGTACTCAATTACCTTGTGCCAGCTAACGTGGGAAGCACTTTGGTACCTGCCCCCAGGTAACTGGCACATGTGCAAAATCCTCTGGTCAGAGTCCCATTTCCTGCACCCCACACTGAAAAGTTGGCATCTCCTAGTCTGCCATTTGGGATTCTAGCCTGGGAAACTCAGACCAGAGGTGTGAAACACAACATTTTAGACAAGTACCCATGTCCTGCTCTCCTCTGCCCTAGAATACCTAATCAGGGTGGGGGAGCTTTTGTTTAATGGGTTTCCCTCAGAGATCCTGACACCCGGTGGCCATTAACATTCCATCTGAGCCAGTGGCTTTTGCGGGCTTAGAAATATCAGGGACACAGTGTAACATTTTAATATTATACATATATTAAAATAATCCGTTCTGTGGGTCTGAGCAGGCTGAAATGTGCTAGGTCCTCATGCCAAAGGACACACGCCTTAGTGGCCAAATTTCAGCCTTCCACGACCCCCAGAACCGGAGATAACAAAACCAAGTTAAAATCACCTATTAACTTTAATGCAGGATTCTCCACTACAGGCTAAAAAAAAATCACTGCCCTTCACTCTTTCCATTGGATTCAATGGGCTCCGCCACCATAGGCTTTTAATGGAGCAACTTCGCCATTAGAATCAATGGAGACTCCGCCGCTAAAGGCTATGAGAAATCTTAGTGGCTCACTCCTCCATTTGAATCAATAGGGCCGGCGCCGCATAGGGAATGCATGGGCCGGCGCCGCCATAGGAATCAATGGAACCTCCGCTATCATTGAAGTCAATGGGCAAACCACATTTTTCACAGTTACCCCTACTCCGTTCGGTTGAGGGGAGAGGGTCGGGAATTGCCATGCAGTCATGCCGGAACGATGACTACATGGTGGCCAAATCCCAGCCCTCTAGTCTAAACGGAACCGGAGTTATGGGTTTTCAGTTTTCACACTTTTACACTTAGTGTTTAAAAGCCACGTGGCTTTTCTCCACAATTGCAGTCCATGGTGGAACCCTCATGGCCAGCGCGACCCTTTCTCATCACCATTGACTGTCGGACCCTGTTGGGGTTGAGTGAGGGGGTTCCTATGGGCTAGGGGCAAAAATAATTTTATTGCTGGTCGCCCTAGAACAAATGTTTCACACGTTAATTGGTGGTGAACTTGACCGTAGCCTAGTTCCCCCGCCAATTGAGAGATCAAGCTCTTTTATAGACATTGTATCCGCTTTTGTGGTTTTGCGGTCTGGCTGGCTGCCAGCTCGTTCCTGGAGGTCGGACTCGAGGAATTCCCATTGAAATACATTACTCCACTCACTTTCAGTGGGGAAGCTCTGCTCCTCCTCTCGGGCGCCACCTGCAGGTCTTCTCAGGTATCGGGCCCAAATCTGTGAAATCTCCATAGGGTTGTATGGAGCTCCAATGGCGGCCTATGGAACAGGCTGTAAATGGAGACTGAAAAGGCGGGAAAGGGAAAAAAGGCCATAAACCTGTAAATACAATTAACCCTTTCCCTCCCGACCTGATCGCAGGGTATGTGGTTGGTGCATACACTGTAAAGGTATAAACACCTATAATTGGAACAATATACACATCCAGCAAAGAGAACACATTTTGCCCTGAGGCAGGGGAATAAAAAATACAGGTAATCACTCTGACTGTGAGAACATGATAACCAAAGGGACATACATTTTGGTTGTGAATCAGGGGAACATATGTATTATAGGTACATTTCTGGTTAACCCCTCACTTCCCAGATGGTTACAGGGGGTGCCTAATGGGGTGACCTCTTTATTACTCACTTGGCACCCCGTTACCGTCACATGTTTGTAATTCTGTTTACATAATTTAGTTGTGCCCGATTATAAGGCAAGGTTTTTTTCATTAAGGTTACGATGAAAAGTACATACTTACCTTATATTCTGGCCCCGTCCACTTTACGAGCCAATCAGCAGTTGGATGTATGAGGTAGGAGGGTAAAACAGAGGAAGCTCCACCTTGGGGGCTGGAAGCAGCCATGTATTACAATGTATTACTTCCTGGTAAAACATTTTTATAAATAAATAAATAAATGTTAGAAAGAAGCTCCAACTGAGAGAGACAGACAGACAGAGACAGACAGAGACAGACAGAGACAGACAGACAGAGACAGACAGAGACAGACAGAGACAGACAGAGACAGACAGAGACAGACAGACAGAGACAGACAAAGACAGACAAAGACAGACAGAGACAGACAGAGACAGACAGAGACAGACAGAGACAGACAGAGACAGACAGAGCCAGAGAGAGACACACAGAGAGAGACAGACACAGAGAGAGACAGACAGACGAGACAGACCGAGAGACAGACAGACCGAGAGACAGACAGACCGAGAGACAGACAGACCGAGAGACAGACAGACCGAGAGACAGACAGACCGAGAGACAGACAGGCCGAGACAGACAGAGACAGACAGAGACAGACAGAGACAGACAGACAGAGACAGACAGACAGAGACAGACAGAGACAGACAGAGACAGACAGAGACAGACAGAGACAGACAGAGACAGACAGAGACAGACAGACAGAGACAGACAGAGACAGACAGACAGAGACAGACAGAGACAGACAGAGACAGACAGAGACAGACAGAGACAGACAGAGACAGAGAGAGACACACAGAGACACACAGAGACCCACAGAAAGAGACACAGAGAGACACACAGAGCCAGAGAGAGACAGAGAGAGACACACAGAGACACACAGAGAGAGACACAGAGAGAAAGAGAGAGACAGATTGTGTGTGTGTTTGTGTATAAACTTTTTTCTTTCTAGCTTCTACTGAAATTAGGGGGTCGCCTTATAATCAGGATCACCCTATAACCGGTTAAATATGATAATTCTGTTCCCCCATTGTACCGTGCTGTAGAACAAGGGTGTGCAAACTTTGTGTTCTGTGCCCCCCCTGCCTGTCAATCCGTGCTCGCGCCCCCCACCTTACCTAAAATCCGGTGTCAAATGACACTGCGGGTCACGTGACGTGACATCACATGACCCGAAGTGTCATTTAACGCATGTTGCCATGGCAACACGTCACGTCACCGAAGACAAGGTAGGAGACATTGCAGAGGCCTCAAGCGATCCCCCGACACTTACATTAAATGTCATGGGCAAGGGACTGATCCTTGAGCCTCGGCGTTTACCCCTGTGTCTACTATCTACTTGTGCCAGATGTCTGTGCACTGTCTTCTACTGGACTAATTTTATTATACATGTAAGTTACTACTTGCAATTGTTTTATGTGTTCAATACATGTATCTTTACCCTTGGTGCGCTTCTGTGCCTTCTTTCTGCATGTTCATCCGTCGTTGGAGTCTTCCCACAGCGGACCTTGGTGAAGGAGGGGTGCCTTCACATTTCAGCAGCAGCAAAAGGGGAGAGTGGATCTATTTCAAGATCAACATTTTAGGAAGCATGAGCGCGGATTGATTTTCCTTCCCTGCTGTAGAATATGTTTGACGCTTTATAAATAAACGATAAAAGTAATAATAATAGAAGTCCTGCCTACAGTATATGGTCAGAACTTATTAGCTCGGTGTTTGCTCTCACTAGAAAGCCCAGACTCTTTACACCATTCCGTCCAAAAGATAGCCCTGAGATATTTATATTGGTATTTCCAATTGTTATACTGATGTGTATTTTAATTACTAATGTGTCAGGGTTGACGCGCAATTTGAATATTTAGCCTGAAGTGTTTGCTAGTTCATAAAGGCTTCAAATGATTCAGTGCTTCACGGTAATCCCAGACACTTCATTCAACTGTGAAAACACAGGTGCAAATCAATATTTTGTCATGTTGATCTAACTCCTACTATTATGGAGCACAATTCTTGTAGCCTGTGTACTCTCATTTAGCCTAAGTATATCATGCAGTGTACAGATTAACAAATAAGAAGCCATTGGCTTTGATGTATAAAACACTATTTAGCACAGTGGTTTCCAAACCTTTCAAAATAGCAGAACCCTTTAAATATTCACCGTTAGTCAGTCAACCCCCTTAAACAGTTATTGTGACCTACTGAAACCCCAGCACAATTATGTCATATAAATACAAATGTAATTGTTGCTGTATGACTTATATTTTTAAACCGTCTGATTTGTATATTGCATATATTTGATAACATTGCAATATACTGTAACATTTAAGAACATCTTTGAATTAATGACTTAAAAAATATGGCACAAAATATATGTTTTATGTCTTGAAGCGTAAAATATCTCCCATTACTCCATTTTTGGGGGAACCCCTGGTAATTTCCTGTGGAACACAGGTTGACAATCTGTAATTTAGCACAATGATGTGGATTAATTGTAGTGTTTTCAGAGTGCTGTTGTATTTAACTTTGGCAAGTACAGAATCATTTAATATCCATCTAAAACACAAGAGAACTAGAATATATGAAATTGAAACATACAGAAGAGTTATTTCCAATTAACTGGTTCCTCCCTCCCAACCTAATCTCAGTACCATTACTCACTAATATAAATGATCTCTGAGTTAATAAAAGGCTATGGAGAGAGGCCAATTAGCTTTGGACAAGAACAAGGCATATTTGTAGTTCATGTTTCTTCCATTCCCAATACATTAAGCCTGAAGAAAGACTTATATTTAATAAGCTATTCTGGTGGTTGTTACAGTACTGTACAATGCTCAGTTGAAAGAAGATGTTGTGAAGTAAAAAGTAATAATTGTTTTAATCTTTTTGAGAGTCTTAAAAATATCTTCCCTGACCTGTTTTTAGACTGAGTCTTCTTCAGGGGCCAGGTCCCAATCATATAGAGATGGAGAATTGTAAGTATGAACACAAAGGAAATTCAGCTTTGATACGCTGCACTATTTTCTTCTTCTGGTTGTAAATCAAACTTAATTAATATTGACACAAATGTTAAAAAAAATAAAAATAAGTTTCACACAGAAACAGAATTTGATACATTCCATTATATTAAGTTTATCATGTAAGTCCTTGTACTGACAGTCCTCAAATCACGAGCTGGCTCACACTGGGCAAAATTGGAGCAAAGTACATTGATACAGTGATGATGAGATGCAGAATTTGATATATCTAATTATATGTGTGGCCAGGGCCGCAGACAGATTTCCCGGGGCCCAGGACTAGAGTTACGTACGCCCTCCTCCCCACCCTCTCCAATACATATAAAAATACACCCACCCCCCCAATACATATAAAAATACACCCCAGTCAATACATATAAAAACACATTCCCCCTCAATACATATAAAATACACCCCAAATACATATAAAAATACACCCACCCCCCAATACATATAAAAATACACCCCAAATACATATAAAAATACACCCATCCCCAATACAAATAAAAATGCACCCACCCCATGTATATAAAAATACACCCCCAATACATATAAAAATAAACCCACCCCCAATTCGGTACATATAAAAATACACCCACACACCCCAATATATATAAAAATACACCACTCAAATACATATTTCAAAAAACAGACTTACCTTGAGGATGGTTTCAGGCGAGGTTCCAGTGGCTGCAAGTTGGGCCCGACCTCTGGCCGAGCTCTGGCAGTCGGTCCTCTCACTGCTGTGCCCCGACTCTCCCCCAGCTGAAGGCCTCTCCCTCACTCTGTCCCACACCGAGCTTCAGACCCTGGCACACGCCGGGCCTCCCTCTCGCGCTGGAAGCTAGACCAAGTTTACTTCCGGTGTGCGGCAATGTCAGAGAGGCCTGTCATGTGCCATCAACGGAAGTTCGGAGTGGGACAGACTGAGGGAGAGGCCTGCAGCTGGGGGAGAGCCGGGGCCCAATGGCGAGAGAACCGGCAGCCAGTGCCAGACAGAGGTTGAGCCCACAAAAAAACAAGAAACACAGCGCACAACGCTCATAGTGCATTAAATGATATCTTTAGTAACCAAAATAAGAAGGTAAGTATTGTGCGTACATAAAACAAAATTTAAACAAGCATTTCAGGGTTATTGTTACCCAAACACCAACGGACGCCTGTGATGGTCTCGTGGCTCTCTCCTTCTCACTCCAAAAACCTCGGTGACCATCACAGGCGTCCGTTGGTGTTTGGGTAACAATAACCCTGAAATGCTTGTTTAAATTTTGTTTTATGTACGCACAATACTTACCTTCTTATTTTGGTTACTAAAGATATCATTTAATGCACTATGAGCGTTGTGCGCTGTGTTTCTTGTTTTTTTGTGTGCATTTAGGGGGGACCAGAGCCATCCCTGGTGTCACAGCTGCAGACGCTTCATATATTTCATACTGTACACAAGGTCACCTATTTAATTGTATCACAATTATCACGTTATTTATACATTGTTGTTGCGCACTTTTCTTTTGTTCACCTTTTTCACTACTCTAGAGGTTGAGCCCAACCTGCAGCGCCAGCTGGCTGCCCCCCCCCCCCGCTGCCACCGAGCCCGGGACAACTGTCCCAGCTCTCCCCCCTGTTGGTGGCCCTGTGTGCGGCATCGAACATTGACAATCTCCCCATCACGTGCTGGTATACACAGGGCAAAAGAACATTGTTACAATCATGCAAAGAGGTGCAAGATAAAAATAGCTCTCTTTGGTCAGTTGTGATAATTGGATTCTGTTTGGACATGAGACGGGAGGCCAGACAGCCTATCTCTTTCATGTGAGAAAAACAGGAGCTGCTATTTGCGTTCACGTAGGTTCCGCTTTGCGGTGGTACTGTACACTCTGGACAAACCATCAGTTACCTGAAAGCTGTCTGTTTCCCTTATACAGTCCTGTCTGTCCGCTGAAGCAGGGCAAACAAGTAGCTGAATGAGAACTGCTGTTGTGATTTTGTTGCACACCCTGGATCAGCTGTAGCCTGAGATCCCTGAGATCCACTGATCCACTGAGGGTTTTTACTTTTCACACTTGTCGTAAGTGAGCATTTGTCTGCAGCTAATCAATTGTTATTAAAATGTATAGCAGAATAATGCTGTGAGCGTGCGTTTTTCTTTTTGGTTGTGTTAGATTTTCAGCGTTGATTTGGTAGATGGAGAAGCCGCCCTGGACACCAGAATACAGTTTTTTTATTTCCCACAGATAGCCACTGGTGAACTATTTTACTGGAACTACATGGATTTTCTTATTATCATCATTTAATGTATCACAAAACAAACAAAAAGATTCCCCAATGAATGCACTCAGAATGATGAAATAAAGATAAATGGAAACTTAAAATAACTTTAAATATCATGTGGTAAAAAATAATTCGAACAGAGGGATGTGGTAAAATGGTCCAAGACCACTCCCTTATGACACACCAATAATAAATTCCACATGGAATCCATGAGGAAGGAGAACCTGAGGAAACACTAGTCTATGTGATGCCTAATAGTATATAGGCTATCATATACAAGGATTAAATCCTGAGGAAATTGTAACTACAATAAATATCGCAATACTATTATCTAAAAAACTGATAGGGTACTGCAGTACCTAATACCAGTACTGAATCCAGAAGGATATAATCAATGATGAAAAGTATATACCGAAATGGCAGACCTATGATTTTAGACTAGTGTATCATAATGGTACAAATGTATTACGACGTATGGTCACAAAGCGAACACAAACCGGTGAGAGATAATCACCTACATGGATAATCATAACTCAACTCATAAGTAAATGAAAAACATCCTAAAGGGAAGGGATCCTAAAAAGGGCTAGCATAAAATATGCAATAATAAAGCCCAGAGGCACGGTTCAGTGACCGTATCCAGTTATAGCGTCCTATCTATAGTGAACAGTATATAATTGACAATAAACTAGGATCACCATGGATATATATCAAGAAAC
Source organism: Ascaphus truei (assembly GCF_040206685.1). NCBI lineage: Eukaryota > Metazoa > Chordata > Amphibia > Anura > Ascaphidae > Ascaphus > Ascaphus truei. The sequence continues at coordinate 38,365,531 of NC_134501.1, read as the reverse complement.
AATCAGTATTATTGTGCAGTCTGTAAAGCAACACGAGATGGCTTCAAAGTGGGTGATTAGATATAGAGCACTTGATTTAATGTGGTCAAATGTGAATACTGTTAACCCAGATGCTGGTATCAGATAAGTTCAGTAATTTAGTAAAACCCACAGCATGTATAATGTCATGGGTCTGAACTAGTCATAATAATTAAACCAGTGGTTGGGAAGCTGCAACAGAGTTCATGACTGTTGCTGGTAACAAATGTTTCAAATAGCCAAGATCCCCCTGTTGGTCCGCACATGAATGTGGTAACAAACATGTATTAAGAGGGGGATACAAAGAAACAATCAACTTATCTGTGTGTCGGTATGGTATAGCTTCACTTCCTGCTTGTTACAAGGTACAGTTCCGACTTCGGTGTGGAAAGTGAGTGTATCCACCGGTGCCGCAAAGTGACGTCATGCCGTCGAGTCACCTGACGTACGTTTCGCGCTGGAACGCGCTTTCTCGAAGGTGAGTACGTGCTATCAACGTAGAGTATTTAAAGCAACTGGTTGTCATGGCAATGAAGTAGTTATTAACCCATGCATTGCTGCTGGTCTAGCTAATGCAGACACAGATGAAGTCAGAAATGGCACGAGGGGTTAATGCTTAAACATAGACATCGGTGCTAAGACAAATACTAAGTTAATGTCATGCAACAGATATCTATTCAGAAGATGGAGTAAATGAATGAACGTCCTCATCTACTAAGTAGCCATCTCCATAAGCCTTGGTCGGTATTATAAACCAAGGGTTCCTATTGTGAGGCTCATATATAAGGCAACAAAATCCCGCAAAGATCGTAAAGGATTGCAGAACACGCTGAGCTACAAAGTCAGTGATGGTATACATACCCTCATATAGAGCAAAGGTTAAAGTAGGGAAGTGAAAGCTGGTGTGTGGGTTGCTATATAAAAAGGACAGGCTACAGGTTGAGTCCTAAAATGGAGAACGGAGTAAAGTAACCGATAATGAGGGACAAAAGCATAAGGATAGTGACCAATTGAGACTTACAATGTTCATGATGGTCCCGTATAGAACAGTAAAATAGCGAGTTCAAATGTAGAGCATAATAGACCGGTAATCATCCCTATAACTTCAAAATGTCAAAGGTAATGACTGGGGGATGCAGAGGGGGTATACAGCAAAGTGCATAGTGAGTATGCCAATCGCAAAGCTAGCCATATACATGTACTAAAGATTAGATAAAGGGGGAGAAGACAAACTCTTCGTTCAGACCTTTGGGGCTAAGGGTTCCAAGATTATAAATCCAGCGTGGCTCTCTTTTGAGAATCTCATTGTCCCAATCGCCCCCTCTAAGGTTATTTGAGACTGCTTCAATTCCCATAAACTCAAAACAGTGGCTATACATTGGTGATAATTGTGTACATGGTTTGCTATACTGTAGGTGTATCACGGTGACTCCGAATATCACCCAGGTGTTCCAACACTCTATGCCGAAATTGTCTCTTAGTTTTACCTATGTACTTCTTCCTACAGGTACAGACAATTTGATATATTACCCCAACTGTTTTGTAATTAATAAACTGTTTTATGACATAACTGTGACTGTCGTCCCAATTATTGAACCGCTTAGTCTGAATACATGATGTTATTAAACTTAAAGTAGCCAGCCGATCTGTTAGCAAGCCATGTACCTGTAGTAGGTCGCTGGAAGTGGCTATGTACCACAAGATCACAGATGTTGGTAGCCCTTCTACTGACGAGAGTAGCTCTATCGTTCAAGACTTCCTTTAGGTCTTCATCGACATGGAGGACATACCAATATTTGTTCAAAATATTGGTTATTTCTGTCCATTGATTATTGAATGTGCCGTTGAAGCGAATGATCTGTTTTTCACTCTTTGCTTCATCTCTGTCAGCAAGAAGGGTATTGCGATCTGTGGATCTGGCTCTTTGGTATGCCTTCTTTTTGGATCTGTTGCTATACCCCCTTTCCCTAAATCTGAGCTTCATTATCGAAGCTTCTCTTTCAAAATCCTCAAACAGTGAGCAGTTCCATCTCAGGCAAAGAAACTAACCAACTGGAATGCCCGTAATTTGGTGTCTGGGGTGGTGACTATCGGCTCTCAAGAGGCTATTGGTTGCAGTGGCTTTCCGATGGAGGGAAGTCTCTATGTTACCATGTGGGGATCTTGTAATGGTGAGGTAAAGAAATGTAATACAAGTATTACTGACCTCAGATGTAAGCCTAAGATTGAGAGCATTCTTATTGAGCAGTCCAATGAACTCATCAAAGACTGAACGTGAGCCCTTCCACAGGATACTGCACCGACACACTTTATTCGAGCAAATACCCGGTATGTACCTGGCAGATACCTGGAATGCGCCGCTCCTCACCTCTGACAAGCCCCGTTGCATTTGCCTTCCCAGCCTGGGTTCATGCCTGGCTGATGGGCGGCTGATCTGTTAAATGATAATGATTAGGATTTAATAGGCTGCAATGCTTCGCGTGTCTACCAGATGGCATAAATTCATGAATTGTAATGCAGTATATATATATATATACTGTGCAGTATTGCAGCCAACGGGAATAAAATGCTTCAATCCCTGCCGGAAAATAACTCAATGCACTCGGGCAGAAAACAGTCACAAACCTCAATACACCCGGGTATACCCGAATTCGTGGGACTAGCCGAGCTCGAATAAAGTGTGTCGCCAGTGTAAATATATCATCTATATACCTCATCCACAGTATAATATGTGAGGTATACAGATGATATTGCTCTTGGAAGACCACCTCCGCCTCCCACCAGCCAAAATATAGATTAGATATAGATTAGGTGGCGGCACAGGTGGTCCCCATGGCTGTGCCTCTGAGTTGATGATACAGTCTCTCATCAAAAATGAAAAAGTTGTGAGTCAGAATTAAGTGTAGCAGATCCACAACTAAAAGATTGTGGTTGCTGAAGTCACAACTACATGTCTGAAGATAATATTCAACTGCTTTAATACCGTTGTCATGTATTATTGATGTGTATAAAGATTCCACATCTATCTATATATTTCTGAAACCACTATATGCCTGTCTGTCTGTCTGTCCTCTGTCCCTAGGGGAAATCGCATTGGAGCTTTGGCCCGTCACTCCGCCTCAGGCCAATGAGATGGCTCCCTTGGGCCGCCCCCGCACACCTCTCATTGCCCTGAGGCGAAGTGCACACACACACACACACACACACACACACACACACACACACACACACACACACACACACACACACACACACACACACACACACACACACACACACCCCTCGCACAGGCCCTCTCACCTCCCACACATGGCGCTCTCACCTCCCTTCTGCTCTCTCCCTTCCCCTGGTGCTCTCACCCTTCCATGGCGCTCTCACCCTCTCACACACCAGTCCCCCCCCACACCCATACACACAGAGCATGCTCTCTGCGGCTCTCACCTCCCACACACCGCTCCTCCTCCCTCCCCTCCCCCCCCCACACACACACAGAGCACGCTCTCTGCGGCTCACCTCACACAGGCCGCTCCCTTCCCCGAGAGCGCTCCTCTGGCTCTCTCCGCCCCTCCTGTGAAGGGCACAGCACCTCCTCACCGGTGCGTCTCAGCCTCGCCGGGGGGCACTAGCACCGCCCGAGGTGGAGGAGGAGGGCGGCCGGTACCCGGACGAAGAGTAGCGCGGCTGGGTGCAAGGTGAGGAAACGCAGGGGAATGGGTCCCTGACTCCCTCCCTGCCCTTTTCCGCCCCCTGCCCTTTGCCCCCCCTGCCCTTTGCCCCCCCTCACTGCCCTTTGCCCCCCCTCCCTGCCTTTTGCCCCCCTGCCTCCCCTCCCTGCCCTTTGCCCTCCCTGCCCTTTGCCCACATCCCTCCCTGCCCTTTGCCCCCCTCCCCTTTGCCCCCCTGCCCTTTGCCCCCCTCCCTCCCTGCCCTTTTCCCTCCCTGCCCTTTGCCTTCCCTCCCTTCCCTTTGACCCCCCTCCCTGCCCTTTGCCCCCCTCTGCCCTTTGACCATCCTTCATCCCTCTCTGCCCTTTGCCCCACTCCCTGCCCTTTGCCCCCCCTGCCTCCCCTCCCTGCCCTTTGCCCCCCCTGCCCTTTGCCCACATCCCTCCCTGCCCTTTGCCCCCCTGCCCTTTGCCCCCCCATCCCTACCTGCCATTTGCCCTCCTGCCCTTTGCCCCCCCCTGCCCTTTGCCCCCCCTGCCCTTTGCCCCCCTCCTTCCCTGCCCTTTTCCCTCCCTGCCCTTTGCCCCCCCTGCCTCCCCTCCCTGCCCTTTGCCCCCCTGCCCTTTGCCCACATCTCTCCCTGCCCTTTGCCCCCCCTGCCCTTTGCCCCCCCATCCCTCCCTGCCATATGGCCCCCTGCCCTTTGCCCCCCTGCCCTTTGCCCTCCTCCTTCCCTGCCATTTTCCCTCCCTGCCCTTTGACCCCCCTCCCTGCCCTTTGACCCCCCTCCCTGCCCTTTGCCCCCCTCTGCCCTTTGCCCACCCTTCCTCCCTCTCTGCCCTTTGCCCACACTCCCTGCCATTTGCCCCCCTCCCCCCCTGCCCTTTGCCCCCCCATCCCTCCCTGCCATTTGCCCCCCTGCCCTTTACCCTCCCTGCCCTTTGCCCTCCCTCCCTGCCCTTTGCCCCCCTCTTCCCTTTGCCCACCCTCCCTCCCTGCCCTTTGCCCCCCTCCCTCCCTGACATTTTCCCCCCTCCCTCCCTGCCCTTTTCCCCCTCCCTCCCTGCCCTTTTCCCCCCCTCCCTCCCTGCCATTTGCCCCCCCTAACCTTTGCCCCCCCTAACCTTTGCCCCCCCTGCCCTTTGCCCCCCTGCCCTTTGCCCCCCCTGCCCTTTGCCCCCCCCTTGTCCTTTGCCCCCCCTGCCCTTTGACCCCCTGCCTTTGCCCCCCTCCCTCCCTGCCCTTTGCCCCCCTCCCTCCCTGCCCTTTGCCCCCCCTCCCTCCCTGCCCTTTGCCCCCCTCCCTCCCTGCCCTTTGCCCCCCACCCTCCCTGCCCTTTGCCCCCCCTCCCTTCCTGCCCTTTGAAGCCCTTTGCCCCCCCTCCCTCCCTGTCCTTTGCTCCCCTCCCTCCCTGCCCTTTGCCCCCCGTCCCTCCCTCCTTGCCCTTTGCCCCCTCCCTCCCTCCCTGCCCCTTGCCCCCTCCCTCCCTCCCTGCCCTTTGCCCCCTCCCTCCCTTCCTGCCATTTGCCCACTCCCTCCCTCCCTTCCATTTGCCCCCTCCCTCCCTCCCTGCCCTTTGCCCCTCCCTCCCTCCCTGCCCTTTGCCCCCTCCCTCCCTGCCCTTTGCCCCCTCCCTCCCTGCCCTTTGCCCCCTCCCCCCCTCCCTCCCTGCCCTTTGCCCCATCCCTCCCTGCCCTTTGCCCCCTCCCTCTCATGCCCTTTGCCCCCTCCCTCCCTCCCTCCCTGCCCTTTGCCCCCTCCCTCCCTCCCTACCCTTTGCCCCCTCCATCCCTCCCTGTCCTTTGCCCCCTCCCTCCCTCCCTGCCCTTTGCCCCCTCCCTCCATGCCCTTTGCCCCCCCTTCCTCCCTGCCCTTTGCCCCCTCCCTCCCTGCCCTTCATTTTCCCTCCCTGCCCTTCCTTTGCCCCCCTGCCCTTCCTTTGCCCCCCCTGCCCTTCCTTTGCCCCCCTGCCCTTCCTTTGCCCCCCCTGCCCTTCCGTTGCCCTCCCTGCCCTTCCTTTGCCCCCTCCCTTCCTGCCCTTCCTTTGCCCCCCTCTTCCCTGCCCTCTGCCCTCCCTGCCTTTCCACACCCCTTGCCCCCCCGCCCTTCCACGCCCCTTGCCCCCCTGCCCTTCCACGCCCCTTGCCCACCCCCTTCCACACCCCTTGCCCCCCACCCTTCTATGCCCCGCCCTTCCACGCCCCTTGCCCCGCCCTTCCACTCCATGCCCCCTGCCCTTCCACGCCCGGGCAACGCCGGGTATATCAGCTAGTCTAAACTAATAAGCAGTGTATCATCATCATTGAAGCTGATGCGGGAGCTCCCCCTGCTCTACCCCTAACCCATCTATGCATTGACTATTTAATGTAGTTAGACACATTGGGGCCTATGCAGTAAGCAACGATAAGCCACTTATTGCTAGCTTATCGATATAAAGCCTACTGCTATTCAGTAAGCTCCGATAAGTCGGCGTTAAGAGAGCTTTTTGGCAAAAAAAATTCGATGAAAAAAAAATCACCAAACACGCTGCGATAAGCCACTTATTGCCACTTATCGGCAGTTTTTCAAACTCGCTCAATTCTAGTAACCCCGATTAGCTTATCAAGGCTGATCGCTGCTCTAGAATTGAGAATTCCTCTCCAAATCGTCCCGCCAGAAAAAGTTTGCAAGAGGGTGGTGAGAAGCTGCCGAGAAGCGGCAAGACAGCACTTAGGCTAAGGCCCCGCTGCACGCGCCGGCACGGCCGCCTTGCTTGCCGCCGGCACGTGCAATTCATTGCACCGCGATCTGCGGTCTGTAGTGATTTTTTTCCGGCGGGGGGGCGTGGCCAAAACGGGTGGGGGGGGCGCGGCCATGACATGAGGGGGCGGGACCATCACACAGCCCCACAGTACAGCGCAGCACTGCAGCCCCTCAGCCCAGCCCCACAGCCCCTCACACACACAGGCACTCACACACTCACACACACAGGCACTCACACACTCACACACAGGCACTCACACACACACAAATACACACGGGGGGTGAATCGGAGCACGGGGGAATTAGAAGGGTGATCGGAGCAGAGGGGGGAATCGGAACGGGGGGGATCAAAGCAGGGAGGGGGGAAATCGGAGCAGGGGGGTTGATCGGAGCAGAGGGGGGAATCGGATTGGCAGCCTTGCGTGTCACGTGACGCGGCACTCGCCGAAACCACAAGCTCCTTGTATCTCCGGCTGGCTGACGCGCCACAGCATGCAGTCAGCCACGCCGGAAGGTGCCAGCGGGGACATCCAGACCAGTGGCAAGCAGCTGGTTGACCGCGGCCGCGCGCGCCACCGGCCACAGCGGGACCAAAGACGTAGAATAAAATTGCTTTTATTCTGCATCGGATTGATGCCGGGAGACTCCAGAGCTGATACCCATTAATATCAGCACCGGAGACCCCCGGCATAAATCAGATGCATGAAAAACGCATTTACAGGCAACTTCATTACCTTAGCGGTAAAAATAAATAAATTATGGTTTTATGTGGGGGCACAGGGGGTGGGTGGGTTGTGTATTGGTGTTTATTACATATAGTAATGGTTATTGGTGGCCTAGGAGGTGGCTGGTAGGGTTGTTGTGCGTATTTATTTTTATTGTGGGTAGCGGCGGTGGGTGAAGGGGGTACTATCCCCAAGGATGGGTGTTTAGGCCTACCGGGTGTGTAGCGGGAGGGGTTAACCCCTTCATTACCTTAGCGGTATTAACCACTAAGGTAATGAAGGGGTTAAGTCCACCCGCAAACTCCCCGCATGTCCTAAACACACACCAAGGGCCAACTAACAACTTTACCCACCCCCACTACCCACAATAAGCATGGCACTGCTGGTTAACCCCTTCATTGCCTTAGCGGTTAGCCGCTAAGGTGAGGGTGTTGCCTGTAAATGCATTTTTCATGCATCGGATTCATGCTGGGGGTATGCGGTGCTGATATTAATGGATATCAGCTCCGGAGACCCCCGGCATCAATCCGATGCAGAAAAAAATAAAAAATAAATCCATGTGCCGTCTCGTCGTGTCTCGGCAGCTTCTCACCACCTTCTTGCCAACTTTTTGTGGCGGGACGATTTGGAGAGGAAATCTCCATTCTAGAGCGGCGATCAGCCTCAAGAAGCTGATCGTGGCTACAGGAATTGAGAGAGTTTGAGAAGCTGGCGATAAGCGGCGATAAGTGGCTTATCACCGCGCGTTTGGCGATTTTTTTTCTCTGCAAAAAAACCTGGTGATTATTGCTCTTATCACCGTCTTATCTGGGTTTACTCAATCGTTGTAGGCTTTTTTTTGGCGATAAGCTGGCGATAAGGGGCTTATCACTGCTTATAGCATGAGGTCATATGTGTTAAAAAAAACCTGCGGATTGCATTCGTTTTCTGGACAGTTTTCTGCACTGGTTTTCTCATCACCTTAAAGATGGCGTAGAGTACATCTTGTTTTTAGCACAGAATACTAGCGCAGCGGGCGCCAAATTCTACACCAGTAGAAATACACTTTTTGACACAACTGCGTTGGCGCACACGTATCTCTACATCCGTAGAGTCCATATTTGATTCCTTATTAGACTTCAGTGAATCTAGGTCAGGGACATTTAAAATTAGACAACCGTTTAAATAAAATTAAACTGCCCGTCTACATTTCTGTGTTCTCTTTGAAGCAACTGTACAGTTTGCCTGTATGACCCTACACAATTTTGTTCAGTAAGAAACTCCAGCAGAGACATTGTTCTTTGTATTTTACAGATACAATAACCAGACTTTGAAACCACATTAGTGTAATCACAGTTGATGTCGGGAATACTATAGTTCTGAAATAAAGACATGCACTTTTGAAATGGTTAGATGTGTTATTCTGTCCTGCCACTTCTAATTAGGGGTTGGTTCTACTGGTTGATACATGGCTGGTGAGTTGATTCTAGTCAACTGGAATGTTCACGATACAATATAACATCAATATTGTATTTTTTTCTTGGCAGGGTGTAGGGTTAGAGATCAGCGAACCAATCCAAGGGGCCTATGCACTAAAGGTTCATTTAAAAAAATTGCAGGGCCATTTAAATCGCCATTTTTGTGAGCATTGCTATCACGGTATTCAGAAAGCGTTGATTACCTGTGATAGCAAAACTCCCAAACGGGCGAGTTGCCGGCGATGTAATGAAAGCCTCCCTGAAAAGGCCTTACCCGGCGAGTTCTATCTGCTGCTCAGAGAGCTGCTCAGAGAGCCGTCTACCCCCGTGCAAATCTCACCTGAAATATATATATATATTTAAATTGTATTACTAGTGTAGTGAGCAGGGGGTCTTCGGAGCAGAACTGCGTTGATTTCCGGTCCGGGGACCCCCTGCTATAATACACTAGAAATAAAATGTATATTAAAATAAGTAATAACCACCAAAACACAACCCACCCCCTATATCCCCACATAAAACCATATTTTATTTTTTATACACAGGATTAATACTATAGGCCGGCAAGGGGTCCCCGTGGATGTCTGGGGGTCTCCGGTGGTGATATTAATGGGTATCAGCTCCGGAGACTCCCGGCATCAATCCGACACAGAAAAAAAAGCATTTTTTTTTCTAAGTGCCATCTTGTCGCTTCTCAGCAGGTTTTCAACACCTTCACGCCAACTTTTTCAGGTATGAGGATTTTGGGAGAAACTCACCATTCTAGAGCGGCGATAGGTATCGATAACCTAATCGCTGCTATTAGAATTGCACGAGTTTATGAACATGCCGAAAAGTGGTTTATCACCGCTCCCTCTGCGGTTTTTTCTTTTGTAGCAATTTTTTTTGGCCGATTCAGCCTTTTTTCGCCCGCTTACAGAATCGCTGTAGGCCTTTTGGGCGATAAGTGGGCAATAAGTGCCTTATGAACGCTTAGTGCATAGGCCCCCAAATCCGTTTCCCGTAATTTCCCATCAACGGATTATTCCTGTTTCAATCACTATGGATTAATCCAAAACCGCCATTGGATGCAATTGAATCCATCTGCGGATTCCGCAATCCGCTGACGGTTTTAAGAATCCAATCCGTGGATTCAGCAATCCGTGGATTCGATTTTTAAAATCAGTCATCGAATTGCGGAATCCGTGGATGGATTGTCGGTGTTAAAAAAAAAAAAAATCCGCAAAAGGCGAATCACCATTCTTGAGACTGCTCTGCGTATATCCGCGGACCAAAGAAACCGACCAATCGCTGCGGATCCAAACCCGCCCCCAAAAAATTGCGCATCTCTACGTAGGATGGGGATCTAGAAGAATTAGAGTTTAACAAAGCTGAATCCATTTATTTACTATACTGAAATGCTACAATCGACTTGAGCCACGTGTGAACTTATCTTATTTAAATGTGTCTACATCACATGGAATCTCATCGGAAATATATACTTTAAACACCGTGAAATCTCTAATTTGACATTATTTGCCTTTGTAAACAATGTTAGTGACTAGTGGGTAAATTCAATTTGTTTTGTTTCTGTTTTCGGTCCAAAATCCCCTAAGATTTAATAGGGATTTTTGGCCCACACAGCCTGAATGGCGGATTGTGACTATAAAGAATTATCCCCATATGATGGTTGTTTTAAAAGATGCACAGATTTATAGCTCATAGATAAAGTTTAAGACTTTCTTTTGCTTATTGCAATGTGTAATATATTTTGACATTGAAGGGATGTATATTTAGATGACATTTTCACAAGTAGAGATAACTAATCCTGAAGCCTATCTGCTTTGCATCTCTCTCATGAGTAGAAACACTTTCTTAGCTTGATTAAAAACGTGCTGGTACAGTTATTTTTAATGGCACGACTTTTATTTTTTTTCCCCACTTGCTCACACAAAAGAAAAACAAAAATGAATACTTATGTAGGAAACTCCTTATTATTGCTGTTTCCTGCAGGAATTGCACTTATGTTGACAAAAGATGTGTGCAGAGTGGAAATATATCCAGCTGCAGTACACTATTAATAATACTTTTTTTCTTGTATTGCACTAACAATAAACACAGCATATTATTTTGCAGTCATAGAAGTCCCTGCCCTGAAACGTTTACAAGCTAATGTATTGCCTGAGACACTGGGAAATCAATGCCGGATTACCCAATAGGTGCCCTAGGTAGAGAGGGGCACATTTTTCCGGTGGATTTGAATCAGCAGCGGATCGGCCGGTTCCTTTGGTCCGCAAATTTCAGTGGATCAATCTCAAAAAGGGCGATTCGCGTTTTGCACATTGTTTTGTTATTATTGTTATCAATACGCTCCGCGTATTCCACAAGCCGTTGACAGATTCCACGGGACCACGGGTTGTACAGTATCCAATGGCGGTTTTTGATGAATCTGTGTAGATTGAAACCGTCCAAATCCGTTAGCGGATTTTGGGGGTTACATGAACCAAAATTTGCCTCTCTCTAAACCTAGGCATGTGCTTCGGAGCCTCCAATGTTAGGGGGCCCCCGTAACTCCCATAGCGCTGCACACATTGACCTTGGCCCCTGGCACATGCACTCACCATAACACCCTCCTACTGTCTCTGTAAGTTCTATCAACTTATCACTTAGATTGTTAGCGCTTCGGGGAAGGGATTCCTTCCTAATGTTAATTTTATATCGGAAGCGCTTATTCCCATTATGTGTTATATTATACATATTGTTATGTCACGTGAATTACGCTATATAAATAAAGATATACATACATCATAGTCATGCGACTCTTCTTCCTGTACCTTACTTCTGTTTAGACCTTCAGATAGCACTCTCACTCTCTCACACTCTCTCACACTCTCTCTCACTCTCTCACTCTCTCTCACTCTCTCACACTCTCTCACACTCTCTCACACTCTCACACTCTCACTCCCTCTCTCTCCTTATAGTGAAGAAAATGAGAAAATAACAAAAATGCGCCAAGAACATCTGAACACATTGAGGGCCTCATGCACTAAGCGCCGAAAACTCTTTTATCGGCAAAAAATGCCTTTGGTATGCAGTAAGCGCCGATAAATTGGCCAAATCGGCATTTTTTGTATCCGATAAAAAATTATCGGCAGCAACCCACTTTTCGGCACCTTTCGGCACTTTTTTAAATCGGCTGTATTCTAGAAGGCCCGATCATGTTTTCGGTGCTGATCGGAGCTGATCGGCAGTCCCGAAAAGCCATTTTTTTCGGCAAATCGTCCCGCCAACTCAAAGCTGGTGGGTCGGTGGGGAGAAGCATCGGCAAGGGCGACATTTAGAAAAAATCAGGCCTTTTCCTGTCTGTGATTGATACCAGCACCGGAGGCCCCCGGCATGCATCCGAGGCAGGAAAAATGCATGTACAGCCCACTTCATTACCTTAGCGGCTAACCGCTAAGGTAATGAAGGGGTTAACCCACCGTGCCAGCTTTATTGTGGATCGCGAGTGTGGGTGAAGGAGGTAATTGGCCCTTGTTGTTTGTTTAGGGCTTGCGGGGGGGTTGCAGGTGCACTTAACCCCTTCACGAAAGCAGCAGTTAATACCGCTACAGTCATGAAGGGGTTAAGGCCTCCCGCTACCCACCCGCAAGCCCTAAACAACCACCGTTGGGGCTAATACCCCCTTCACACACACCCGCTACCCACAATAAAAAAAAATCACACACAACAGCCCCACACTAAATAAATATATCTAAATAAATAAATAATTAAAATTAAATATATATATATATATAGTACCCCAACAACCCCTATAACACCTAACATACACATATATGCACATCAATGATACTATAGGTTTGTGGGGGCCCTCGGGTGTTACCCGCAGGCCTGCAGTACCAACTATGTGCCCCCCCCCCAAATTATTGTCAAAAAACATACATACTTCTAAATAAATAACCCCCCCCCCCCTTTAACACATACAGTACAGTAATGGGCACAATGACTATTATCCACAAATGGATAATAGTGCATGTGCCCATTTTAAATACATAAACATCAATCAATACATTAAATACATATAGCACTCACCCATGTCCGGCTGCCACAATGAAGGCCATCCTCATCATCATCCTGCCATCATTAAAAGAAACATGGCCATCCTCACATGGTACGGTAGCCAATCAGAGCGTGGGAACTCCATCCCAACTCTGATTGGCTCTAGTATGTGTGACAGAGGCTTGGGGGAGAACGGATGTGACGCCATTTAAAGACTGTCACATGGTACTAGAGCCAATCAGAGTAGGGATAGACTTCCCATGCTCTGATTGGCTACCGTACCATGTGAGAACGACCATGTTTCTTTTAATGACGTCATCTTAAAGGCAATTGAAGCAAAGCCATTCTGATTGGCTGTGCTTTCATTGCCTTTAAATGACGTCATCATTTTTTTTTCTCTTCCAAAACACATGGTGTTCACGGCCCAATCAGGGCCGTGGGAACCATAACGAAAATGTGACGTCATAGGCCTTTAAAAGCCTATGTCGTCTCATTTTGAAGCAAGACGCCGAGGAGGAAGGACATTCTACAGACGAAGAAGGCCAGGGCGTGGCCGTAGTAGACAAGAAGACCCCGGAAGAGAGCCGCAGTTAGAAGAAAGAAGAATACAGATGAAGTTGGATTACAAATAGAAGTCCCGTGGATTGTTTTGGATTTTTATTTTAATGTTTATTATTTTATGGTTTGTTATTTTATGGGTTCCTGTGCCTGGTGGATTGGTTCGAGAGTAAGCTGTTCCACGGGAGTCGGTGAGTGGGTCAAGTAATAGTAAGTGAACTAAAGAAATGTATTTTATTAAACTTGTTAATTTTTTAAAAAGCTTTTTTAACATGTGTATTTATTTATTTTTGGTATATCATTTCTTGCCACTGTATGTATGTACAGTATGTATGTATGTCTAGATCGATATATACATACAGGGTAAGAAATGATGTTGTTTTAAAAGCTTGATTTGCTGTGTTTTAAATTAATTTGGCTATGCTGCTATGCATAAATGTGTGTATAATGTATTTTAAAATTAGATAGATGTAATTGTTGCTATTGTATGGTGTACTTTAGGTCAGGGTGAGGCTTGCTTTTCTATATTGTATTCTTGTTGGTACTTATATTTTTTCACAGGATAACTTGCTCTGTTCAACGCTTGAATTAGTTAATTGTTTAATTGTTAAGGATGGAATGTAAATTGTTTAGGGATGTAATTAATGAATGCTAATTGATTTATGTATACTGGATTGGTATAAATAGTATACTTGTTTGTAGGAATTGGTATTTTGTTCTGAATATGTTATTGTTAACATTCATTTGCAGAATGTATATGTGCATAGATTGTATGCATCATATATACAATGTAAATGCAATGTTTTGATTGTCATTTGAGGTTTTTGATTGGCATTTGAGGATTTTGATTGGAAGATCAGATTGGATTATTAAAGGAAATTGATTTTATTGTAGTGTGTCTGTATGGAGAAGTGGTATTTGTAGTACAACATGTTTTTGATAACCCTTCTACATTTATTTGAATATTGGTTCATCATGTGTGTGTATATATAGTGACAAACGGCTTACTCCGGGGCTCCGCCGTCTGTCCGGGACTGTTAGAACACGGTCTTTTAGGGTAGGTTAAATGATGAGGCGTCACATGCTGTTCCTTTAAACAGGCTATGTCTGGTTTATTCAGTCCCTGCACTGAGACTGCCACAGTGCATACAACAGAAACACAGCGAAACAAAAAGCTGCTCACCTGAGCAATAACTTAACTTAGGTTTTCCCTGACTCAGGGTTGAAGTGGCTTTTCCACTTCCAACAAAAAAACAAGGTACTTTGCAGTTTTAGACAAAAAGGAACAGAATCATTTAACCTGTTTGGGGAGAGGCTTTTCCCCTCTCTGCTTCCAGCAGCCTTCCTGTCTCCAGGCTTTTGGGGAGAGGGAAGAGGAACCAGGAAATCAGTCTTAAATACCTGATTTCTAATTAGCATGACAGGTGACAGAAATCAGGCAGCAGACAAACTCTGGTCTGGATCCCTCATCCCTCAGTTCCAGCACTTGCCAAACTGTGGGATGGAGTGCATGTATTATGAGGCTGCACTCCCAGGCCAAACAGGATAGAAACTGTTCAGTATCCTGGGAGCCCTATAAATGGAATTTATTACCATCCCCTGGTTTCTGACACAATATATATATATATATATATATATATATATATATATATATATATATATCTGTATATATATATATAGTTGCATGATGAAGCCACAGTACAAATGAATGGGTGAAGGGTGGGTATCGGGCCAGTGTGGCTTAACCCCTTAATTACCTTTGCGGTTAATATCCGATAAGGTGTTTAAGGGGTTAATTGATATCTGAATGTAATTGCAATGTATTGGCTTTGTATTGGCTATGTATTTTGTGGGAAACGAAAGACAAGGATGTTGCTGGCGATGGGGGCTTCTTATTGATGGGGTCAGTAGTACTTTATTTATTTGAATATGCTAGTTAAAGTGTTTAATAATGGGCAAATAATCTATTATCCCTATCTGGATAATAGTTATTTTGCACATTAATGTACTGTAGGTGTTTGGGGGGGGGGGGAGGATGTATGTATTGAATGTATAGGCCAGGTTTATTTTTTTTACATTTAGGGTTGGTTTCTTGGTTCTGCGTGAGACCTCTGGAGACCACCTGCGGTCTCCTCGGGGATCTCACGGGTATCAGGCTGGTGGTTCCACGGGTGACACCTGTGGGGATGAAGCGGTGGCCTCACATCTGTGGGGGCACCGCGGACCCGTAGTCTGCGGGGATGAAGCGGTGGTCCCACATCCGTGGGGGCACCGTGGACCCATAGGTGCGGGGATGAAGCGGTGGTCCCACATCTGTTGGGGCACTGTGGACCCGTAGTGAGCACTCATGAGTTCCCCAGACCCCGTGGGAACCACCCGAGGCCCCGCAGACACCTGTGGGTCTGACCCGGGGCTCCCAGACATCCGTGGGCCTACCGTGGGGACCCAATTGTGGCCCACGGTGACCCAAGGAGACCACTTGGGGGCCATGGCGCTTGGCAGGACCCACCAACAGGCCTCCAGAACCTGTTTGAAACAAGCTGCTGGTACCCTGTAGGTCTGCGAGGTGCCCCGCCAGCCCGCCGGGGACTCGCATGGGGCTGGGGTATGAACCCTGTATGTAAAAGGATAAATCATGTATTTATGGGGGGGCACAGGGGGTGGATAATGTATGTAATAAATAGAATGATGCTTATTGTGGGGCTGTGTATTGTTTTTATTGTGGGTACTGGGGGTGGGGGGAGGGGGTATTGGCCCCAAGGGTATGTGGGTAGGCCTCCCTTGTGGGTAGTGGGTGAGGGTAATTAGGCCTCACGGGGTGGGGGGTTAGTGTTGGAGGGTATGTAGGCATCCCGAGTGGTGGGTGAGGGTGGGTTAACCCCTTAATGACTGTAGCGGTTAATAACTGCTATGGTGATTAAGGGGTTAGGGGACATTACATTGGATGTTTTCATTCTTGTGTCTGTTTTACAGCAGCGGAGGGGGCATGGCCAAGATGAAGATGAGGATGACCTTCATCGTGGCAGCCGGAAATGGGTGAGTGCTATATGTATTTAATGTATTTATTGTTGTTTATGTATTTTAAATACACAGGGGGTGTATGTTGTTTCTTGCAATGTTTATTGGGGGCAAATGTCCCCAATAAACATGCTATTCTGCCTTAACCCCTTCATTGCCTTAGCGGCTATACGCTATGGTAATGAAGCAGCATTTATGTATTTTAATAATATTGTGTGGAAGCAGGGAGTCCCCTGAGCTGAACCGCATTGATTTGTGGCTCAGAGACCCCCTGCTTCCCGAGTTACAGGCCCCGGTTTGGGGCATCGGTTACAGTGTCTCCGCCATATTTATAGCGGACACAGCGCGAATGGGACGCTATAAAGATAGCGGCGACACTGCCACCCGATGAGGCCTGTATCTCGGGAAGCAGGGGGTTCCCGGACCTGAAACCAATGCGGTTCAGCTCCGGAGACCCCCTACACATGTACACTATGAATACAAATTGTTTTGATATGTTTTTATTTTGCCGATGTTTGCGCTGAGAGAGCGGCTGGTCTCTCTCTGCTGCAAACACCTATCGGCAGAAACGGCCTATCGGCAGGTTATCGGGAACCAGGTTTATTTATCGCCGGCTCATCTGCGTTTTGCTTTCGCAGTGATTCGGCAGGGATCGGCATGGATTCGGCCCTTACTGAATACTGCGAGGGCAAATCGCCAAAATCATGCCTATCAGCAACAATTGCCGAAAAGATTTTTTCGGCGCTTAGTGCATAGAGCCCTGAGTCTCATTTGTAGAGAACATGCTTTTATTAAGAAAATAGATTTTACTTTATTGATCAGAACATTTGCTGCATCAAAAGTACTAAAGGTGAAGATGTGAGACTATTATTCTCAGTCCTTGTTATGTTCTAACAATAAAAATGGAGCAGTATGAAACCGCTTATTTTTCTATTTCATAAAATATAAATTAAAATAAGTTTTTTTTCCATTAAAGTGTTGACATTTTTATTTTTAAAACATTACAAACTACGAAGAAGGGCCCCCAAAGTCTTGGTGCCTAGGGGCTCCAGAGGGTCTTAATCAGCCACTAAGGGATATAGAGGGACTTGCCCAAAGGTTTAAGAAGAGTTGACGCTGGGATCCAAACCAGTTTCACCCACTTCAAAAACAGCTACTGCCTCGTGGAACGACTTGTGAGGTCTTCAAAAACCCTTGACGATGAATAAAGCTCATGTTGATCCATTAAAAGGTATTACAGCCTACATCAGAATATATATTCAGTTCAGATCTCTGAATGAGGAACGAGCCTTAGGGCCTCATGCAGTAAAGTCCGATAGAAAAAATCGCCACGATTTCTAATTCGCAATTTTTTACAGCGTTGCTATCATGGTATGCAGAAAGGCCCGAAAATCTGTGATAGCAACATTTTTAAAAATGGCGAGTAGCCGGGGCCTGATGATCGTCTCTGAGAACTAGGAAATGGCATGGTCAACATTGTTATTGTGGCATTGGGCGATAATCTTGATTTACAAACTATTTCTCGAGCGGCCTATTTAAATGCTGCATTTATTTGTAATCTTTCTCTGTGTTGTGTTGCGCATGTGCATGGTTTCTATCGCGCATGTATGAACATTCAAGATGGCGGCGCCCTGTATCGGCAGTTCTGCCATGGAGCTCTGGCGCTCCAACATCCTGCAGCCATCCCCACTCTGACCAGGAGGTAAGAGGGGACCCGGCAACATATATAAGGACGGGTCATGTTTTGAAGCTGGTGGGTGGGAGGGTCGGGAAAAAGGGGGATGTTCTTTGCTGAGAGTTGTGGATTCATGGAATAGCTTCTTCGAAGAGGTGATGTTGAGTAAAACAGTAGTTACTAAAGTCTTTGGGATCTATTCTATAAGCCTTTGTAACACCCCTTCCTTACCCCTAAGGGAAACTGTCAGCGTTATGCGCTACGGTGATATCTGTTGGCTTACAGGGGGCTAAGCTTCTGCATGTGGGAAGCCTGGGGTCAATGGGTGCAGCGACTACACCCGTGAATATCCCAGCGTTGGCGGGATAGCTCCTCACGGGAACCGGTATACCCATACTGTATACCCCAGAAATCACACTCACACAGGTTATGTAATACTTCTTTACTGTGATCCTACAGTATGGCAAAGAGAATAATATGCCACACGGCAATAACAATAACAATAACACAGTAACAGTACACTCATATGGATGCTTGTCTTCCCCCAATACTTAGGGTACCCTGGGAACCTGGAACCCTGTGTCCATCAGAGCCTCCCTTGTCCCAAGTGAATATGTGAGCGAAGCGTTACCCTCATGTATCGTTCAAGCACGTCTACCTTCCTAGTACAGGCCTGTAACCAGGGGATGCTTCCAAGATAGGGGTCTCCGACACCTAGCCCTTCACGCCTCACGTCCGGACCACAAAGCGGTGGTGTCTCCAGCTGGATTAACACGCACAGTCTGATTCCTGCTCCGTTGAGGTATCTGGCTAAAGGGTAATACCTATGCTGTTGGCGATCCCTCACACATTTATCTACGGCGAGGGGACAGCCTAGGTACTGCTCCTTGGACCCTATCTCCTCCCACGGCTCCATCAGGACTGCCTCCCTGCCTCCAGTCCTGCGGAGGAAATCTTGGTGACCTCCCCTTCTTGCAGCAAAAACCACAACATGGCCACCGCGCTACACACAGTCCATCATAACAGGCAGCGCCAACCGCAAAGCTTTACAATGCAACAATAAGGGATATTTTTCGACGCCATAATGCGTTA
This sequence comes from Ascaphus truei, assembly GCF_040206685.1. NCBI lineage: Eukaryota > Metazoa > Chordata > Amphibia > Anura > Ascaphidae > Ascaphus > Ascaphus truei. The sequence continues at coordinate 38,346,543 of NC_134501.1, read as the reverse complement.
TCAAACTCTTGAATGCATTATCCAACGCTCACCGCCACTGATTAATATGGTACTCACTTTACAACGGTTTCACCATCGAACACTTCTTCTAGAATGGATTTCGTTGGATAACCGAGGACTGCCTGTACAGGGATTTATAATACAATAAGTGCAACAAGTAAACTCAGACAATAGGAAGTGAAATCCGTGCCCCGGAGTGCTTACAATATAAGTGGTATGTTGGGATGTTGGGAGACTTACACAGACAGCAGGTGAGGGAATAAGTGCAGTAGATGGCAATTATTGGCCACAATGGGTGGTAAGAGTGACTGTGGGTGTGGGACAGTAGTCCTGAATCTCTAACCTGAATCTCTAACCCACGGGTTTTTCAACCGGTTGGGGGGGCTTGGGGTTCCTTACAATACATCTGATCTGAGACTCGCTATTAGAAAGGGTTGACGCTCCTTACAATGCATCTGATCTCAGACACGCTATTGGAGTTCAGGCTATTGGAGAGCTTCACTGAAAAGACGAGTTTTAAAGTTTGATAAGTGGGGAGAGAGGGTGTTTGACGTATACTGAGTGCGAGGGACTTTCACAGAGAAGGGGCAGTGAGGGGAAAGTGTAGTGGTTCCACGTGGGACATTTAAACCTGCACTTATCAGACCTGGCTTGTGGGAGAGGACGGTCGAGCGCGGGAGCGCGTACGGAGAACATCTCTGTGAAATGTGGCTTTTTGGTTGCGGCCAAATGTCCTAGAGCATATACAGAAGCTCCGTTCTTTTCCCCACTGATTACCAAGGGGAGAGTGTGGGGCCTCTGTAAAGTTCTTACCTCCTTCGGGCCGCCCTCCTCCTTCAGTGTCGCAACGTCAAATAACGCTGCGACATCACATGGCGAGACGTTGCCATGGCAATGTGATGCGTCTTGTCGCCGCTTTGTCATGGAACCACAGCCTCACGTGATATCATGGCTTCCTTTGACGCCGCAACACTCAAGAAAAGGGAGGCGGACCCAAAATCCCCTGTGGGCAACGGATTTTGGCCTCTGTATGAAATATCATCAAATTGCTAAGTGGTCTTGGCCAAACAGTGAGCTTTTGAGGTTTTGAAGTCCTTCCATTAAAAACCTGTATAATACATAGCCAAGCATTTATACCAATCAGTTAAGAATACAGGTCAAAATTAATTGACATTACCCGTGTTGCTTATTGGGAAAAGCTATTTATTCTTGAACTTGTAACTGTTCTTTTTTCACAAGTACAGTGCAGAAGTGTCGATAAAGACATTGATTGATTGTTTCCATTAATATAGAAGTATATCAGCCTTCAGATGTCTTGTTATTTCATATTAGATTTATTGTAGCATGTCTACTTTGAATGTATTTGATTTTGCCTTTTAAAACTACTTGATAAGAAGAGGTTAGAAAAAAACTCACTGGTATAATAATACATTGTACAAATAAAGCAATGTGTGGAATTGAGCAATGAATATACTGTACTACTGTAATCTATATGTAGCCTTGTTTATTTTTTGGCTCGTTTACTAATCGGCTTATACGGTTTAAAAAATACATATAGAAAAATAATACAAGTCATTATTGTTTACAATAGTGATAAGAAAAAAAAATAATAAATAGTGTAAATCCTCTATATACACTACCGACACACTTTATTGAAGTGTGGTCGGTACCGCAAGCCGGGAAATCTCCCGGCTTGCTAGTGGCCGCCCCTCGGCGTGCCGCGCGTCATAGACGCGCGGTCACGCGTCATCGGGAGCGTGCGCCCGCTGCACGCGTGTCCAGGGGCTCCCCGAGGGAGCCCTGGTGTCCCGCGATCGCGGGACAGCGGCAGGGGGTTCCGGGGGACCCGGCGGACCCGGCAGCGGTAGGGAGAGCGCCCCGATCGGAGGGCGCTCTTCCGCTGCTTCGGCGTGCGCCCGTCACACTCGGGCGCGCGCCAGGCTACTGCTGCGGCACAGAACGGGCAAATGCTTGAATAAACTGTGCCGCAGCAGTAACTACTATGGTTAATAAAACCACAACATGCATGCATATAGTGATATAAAACCTATATCCAATTAAATAAACTCTAATCTCAAAAATATTCACAACTAAAATTTTAAAAGTTAGATAATTAACTCTAACAGTGCTCAACTGTGAAATTACCACATAGTGGTGGTGCAGTAAAACAAAGTGTATATATAAACCTTTATATGGATGTAATTACACATACAGTGCTTACTGGAAGCTAAATTATAACTGGTGTTATACAGTCTAATGATCTAATGAAAATCATATACTTAGCTCCAGAGTGGAGAAGGATTGATGTCCAATTAGGATTAACATGGAATGAGGGAAAAGAAAAGAAAAACTCTCATGGTACAATAACATATGCATTTAATATAATAACAATAAAAATTAGAGACTATTGGAATCTCGCTCACAAATTTTGTGTTACAAATGCGCATGTAGATCAATTCAGATCAAGTGTGCTGGTGTGTTTGGCGTCTCTGTGGGTCTGTGCGATTCAGGCTCGGATGGTCTGGTCTCAGTGTATGATGCCAGGCTATTCCACGGAACTCTCCTTTGCTTCTGGGATCCCATACGTTTCCAGGCTCCGCCTCCCGACTGGGCCTGGCTTGCGTGATGACGCACACAACTATTTTTGTTTTGAAGGGAAGTACTTTTGGTGCGAACCTGGTGTTCTGGCGCCATTTCATAGATGACGTACTTTTTATTTGGGATGGCACATTGGAAGAGTTGGCAAATTTTAAAGAATACATTAATAACAATTCCCTGAATCTGAAATTTCCACGTGATACTGACCCTCAGTTGATACATTTTCTTGACCTTTTTAAAAACATCCCTTGATAAAGTAGAGGCATTGAACAGAGACTATTTAGTTCAATTTAGAGTGAGAAAAAAAGATGACGAAACTCCGAATTCAAGGATACATTTTATAACGGACTACAGTTTAATGGCGCAAGGGATCAGGCAAGTTATAAAAAAGCATTGGAATATACAGTACTGCTTTGGGATTAACATTTAAGGACTATTTTACCTAGTAATCCCCAGGTGATATTTAGAAAAGAGCCTAATTTGAAGCAGGTCCTAGCACTGAGCTGCTTGAGAGAAATTGACACCAAGTCCAGTTGGTTTAAAGGCCTGACAGTTATCATACATGCTCTAGCCGTAATGGTTGTAAGTATAGCAGGAATAAAAACAAATTTAGATCCAATGTAACCGGTGTGGAGTATGAAATACTATCATTCATCAACTGCAGTAGTAGTTTCGTCATCTATATGTTAGAGTATCCCTGTGGACTTCAATACATAGGGAGGTAAAGTAGGCAGATAAAACGAAGATTAGCAGAGCACATCTATAACATCAAGCGAGGTCTTACAACTCATAATGTGTCCAATCACTTCAAATTAATACACAATCAAGATCCTGAGGGTTTGAAGTGCTTGGGTAGCCCCTCACCAAATTGGAGGGGTGGTAACAGAGTGACACAGATATCGTAAAGGGAGACATACAGTACACTATTGGATATACCAATTGAAAACTCTGTCTCCCCTAGGTCTGAATTTGGATTTCGACCTGGGGTCATTCCTTAGGGATTAATATGTCACTGTGTACAATTTTCTATATTCTTATTAAAAGTTCCAGGTCCACTCTAAACATATTCCTATGTATAACAATTGTGTCCCTCACATCTAAGTGTTTTAGTCGTGAGTACATATAATACTGATACATTACTATTATGTTTATTAGTGGTTTGTATATGGTGGAGTATACTCAAGTATTCATTATGTATTGACTCACTCTCCCCCCCCACCCCTCTCTCCCTGTTGTAATGCATATACTGTATATATAGATAAATGTATCTACAGTAGGTGTAATGTATGCATGGATATATTTAAGGCGTTATATTAATTTTCTATTGGTGGTGATGTATTATTGGTAGTAGTGAATTACTATTCTGGTACCATTTACATCTCCACAGGTTTGATATTTCTAATTTCATCATCATTTTTTATTGGTTATGGGTAATCCCTTTTGTGGTATCATAGGTGGTATATGCAATTTGCATTGTAGTTCAAGATTGGTGGAGACATTATATGCCTGATTATACTTTTAATTGGTACTTAATTAATTAGTGAGGGTATATGTTTCATACACCCATAATATATATAATCTTTAACAGTGCATGCAATGTCTTGTATATAACATACTAGTTGATGTACCCGGCGTTATAATGCGTAATAGGTAGTATTATTTATAAATCGTGGAACAATAGGTGACTATTTGTTGTAAAGGTTGGATAATAATGTTGAAAAGAAAGATGGAATAAAATGTAATATGATGTTGTTTAAAAATGTTTTATTGTAAACACACCACAGTACAATGTATATTTTGGTGACATAACAGATGTAAAAATGTGAGGCGTGTGTCCTGCTAGGGTGTGAGGCGGTGGGTGGCACGTGGGTTATGAGTGCTGTCTGTGAGTGGGGGTCCCGCTAGGGTGTGAGGCGGTGGGTGGCACGTGGGTTGTGAGTGCTGTCTGTGCCCCGGGGGAGAAGGGGGCATATGTATTGTCTTAATTTATGTATCCACTTGCCCCCCCTCCCTCCCTCCCTGTCCGGGCGTCCGTTACCCCGCTGGCTCGGTGCCCGGCTGCCCCCCCTGCTTGGTACCCCGATGGCTCGGGCCTCTCCCCCCCGTTCGGGCCTTTCCCCCCCCCCCCCCCGTTTCCCGATGGCTCGGCCGCCCCGTTCGGGCCGCTCCCCACTCCGCCCGGTTGCTCCCCATTCCACCCGGTTCCCCGATGGCTCGGCCGCTTCCCCCCGTGCCGGCCGCTTGGTCCCTCAATGGGTCGTCCGGCCGACGGAGGCGCGTGCATGCGGCGGCAAGAAGCGCCATGTGTGGTCCTGGCCTGAGGCGGGAGGTTGCGCGACTGAAATAGGTGAGTTAGGGGTGCCATAATTTAGTGATTATCGTGCGCTCCCCGGCCGGCTGCTCCCCCGCTTGTTCCTGGGCGGTTGAGGCAGGACACGCAGGGGTGTGAGGCGCAGGGGTGTGAGGCAGCAGGGGTGTGAGGCGCAGGGGTGTGAGGCAGCAGGGGTGTGAGGCAGCAGGGGTGTGAGGCAGCAGGGGTGTGAGGCGCAGGGGTGTGAGGCAGCAGGGGTGTGAGGCAGCAGGGATGTGAGGCAGCAGGGGTGTGAGGCGGCAGGGGTGTGAGGCGGCAATGGTGTGAGGCGGGAGGGGTGTGAGGTGCAGGGGTGTAAGGTGTGAGGCGGCATTTTGTACTAACTTACCTGGGCGGGAGGTGGTGGCGGCGACTGGTGCACATCGTGTGGTAGGCCATCTTGGAGAGGAGCACGCGGTGTGAGTGTGTGTGTGTGTTTAAGTGGGTTAGACTGTTAGACCCCACCGGCCAATGAGAGCCGTGGGGGGGCGGGTGGGCTGACTGAGCAATCTGATTGGCCAGAGGCTGGGACAAATCAGATTGCCCATAGGGACAGTGCGACAGTGCACATACAACGGTTTCAGAAATATAGATATAGATACCCTGCTCAGTTATGTAACTGTATTTGTAAACATGTCTTATTTGTCTTAACTCGGTGCCCAGGATATACTTGAAAACGAGAGGTAATTCTAAATGTATTACTTCCTGGTAAAATATTTTATAAATAAATAAATACATAATAAAGAACTATCCCATCGCTATCTGTATACTACTGAGAAAGCGAGCTGGTCTCGTGAAACGCGTAGAGTGACTATAAGGCCTCGGTCCCGCTGCGCTCGGTGGCGCGGGCGGCCACATGCGAGTTCCCCACCAGCAGGGGAATCCTGCGGAGCCGGTCCCGGTCCCCCCTGGCTGCACAGCTTACTACACGCTGTGGTGCGTCAGCCACTATGGGATACAAGAGAATGGTGATCCCTAGCATTGACGCGTCACGTGGTGTGGCTGTGAGCCAATGGGGAGGGGAGGCTTCGGGAGGAGGAGAGGCTTCGGGGAGCGGGGAGGAGTGTGGAGTGAATGCAGCGTGAGTGCCTGTCTGTGTGTGTGTGTCTGAGTGCATGCGTGCCTGTCTGTGTGTGTGTATGGTGTGTATGTGTGTGCCTGAGTGCATGAGTGTGTGTTGCTTTACTTACCTTCAATCAGCAGCCCGAGCCGTGGAGGGAGGGGGGGAGAGTAGCGGGTCCCTCTGCTCAAGCCACGCCCCCCCTCCTGCTCAAGCCTCCCACTCCCGCCCACCTCCCGCTCCGGCTCCCTACAGACCGCATATCGCGGTCTGTGTATGTCAGCGCCCCGCCTGTCTGCAGTGCGGGCGCGCTGACTTTGGGAGCGGGGCCTTAGCCTAAGGTTTGTCCCCGCTGGCGCTGAGCGTGCTCATGCTTGGAGAGCTCACCAAGCATGAGCGCGGGTGTCCTTTAAATTTTTGCAAGTGCTCGCGGGGGGGGGGAGGGAAAGGTCCCGGGGGGGACAATCCAGGAGAAGCTGAGCGCGCTTGTAAGTATGAAAAATTTGTTTATGTAAGCGCAGAGCGCCGGTGAGCATGTGTGCCTGCGCATACGCGTGCGTGCATCGTGTGAGCAGGGACTTGCATAGATATATATATGCAAGTCACCTCGCCAAGCGCCGCCCGCTCAGCGAGCTCAGCGCTAGCGGGGACGCAGCCTAAGTGTGCTGGGAACAGGAGGTGTTTCTTTGGAGGAGATACGTGATATTCTGGGGCGTGCATGCGTGCATGCAGTGGGGTATTGGCGTAAGCTGAGCGATCTGACGAGTTATCGTATCACGACACGTGGCGCTCCTGTGTGCATCATCACACAAGCCGACCCTGTCGAGAGATGTGGAGTCTGGAAGCGGACGAGAACCCGGAAGCAAAGGAGAGCCCCGTGGGAAGCCTGGCATCATACACTGAGAACGGACCACCCGCGCCTGAACCACGCAGACCCACAGAGATGCCAAACACACCAGCACACTTGATCTGAATTGATCTACATGCGCATTTTTAACAGAAAATTTCAATAGTCACTAATTTTAAGTGTTATTATATTAAATGTCATATGTTATTGTACCATGAGAGTTTTTCTTTTTTCATTTCTTTTCCCTCATTCCATGTTAATCCTAATTGGACATAAATCCTTCTCCACTCTTGAGCTAAGTATATGTTTTTCATTAGATCATTAGACTGTATAACACCAGTTATAATGTACATTCCCATAATCACTGTATGTGTAATTATATCCATATAAAGGCTCTGTCCTGGGACCTCTTCTCTTTTCTCTGTACACACTCTCTCTAGGTGACCTAATAACATCTTTTGGGTTAAATTATCACCTCTACGCTGACGACACACAAATATACTTTTCAGCACCCGACCTTACACCTGCTGTACAAATCAAAGTTTCTGAATGTCTCTCTGCTATATCATCCTGGAGGGCCCTCCGCCGCCTTAAACTCAACATGGCTAAAACAGAGCTCCTCATACTTCCTCCCAAACCTGGCCCTACTACCTCCTTCCACATTACTGTTGGAACTACACTGGCGACACACTTTATTCGAGCTCGGCTAGTCCCACGAATTCGGGTATACCCGGGTGTATTGAGGTTTGTGACTGTTTTCTGCCCGAGTGCATTGAGGTATTTTCCAAGCAGGGATTGAAGCATTTTATTCCCGCTGGCTGCAATACTGCACAGTATATATATATATACTGCATTACAATTCATGAATTTATGCCATCTGGTAGACACGCGAAGCATTGCAGCCTATTAAATCCTAATCATTATCATTTAACAGATCAGCCGCCCGTCAGCCAGGCATGAACCCAGGCTGGGAAGGCAAACGCAACGGGGCTTGTCAGAGGTGAGGAGCGGCGCATTCCAGGTATCTGCCAGGTACATACTGGGTATTTGCTCGAATAAAGTGTGTCGGTGCAGTACGATCATTCACCCAGTAGCCTAAGCACGCTGCCTAGGGGTCACACTCGACTCCTCTCTCACATTCGCCCTTCACATTCAAAACATTTCTAAAACCTGTCGCTTTTTCCTCCGCAATATAACAAAGATACGCCCTTTCCTCTGTTGCTCGACAGCTAAAACTCTGACTCAGGCTCTCATTCTCTCCCGTCTTGATTACTGTAACCTCCTGCTGTCCGGCCTTCCTGACTCTCACCTGTCTCCCCTACAATCTATCCTAAACGCTGCTGCCAGAATCACACTACTCTTTCCTAGATCTGTCTCAGCATCTCAGCATCTCCCCTCGTGAAATCCCTCTCCTGGCTTCCGATCAAATCCCGCATCTCACACTCCATTCTTCTCCTCACTTTTAAAGCTTTACACTCTTCTGCCACTCCTTACATCTCAGCCCTAATTTCTCGTTATGCACCATCCAGACCCTTGCGTTCTTCTCAAGGATGTCTTCTTTCTACCCCCTTTGTATCTAAAGCCCTCTCCCGCCTTAAACCTTTTTCACTGACTGCCCCACACCTCTGGAATTCCCTTCCCCTCAGTACCCGACTAGCACCCTCTCTATTCACCTTTAAGACCCAACTTAAGACACACTTGCTTAAAGAAGCATATGAATAGCACTGTGTATATTCTGAACACATGATACATAAAGCTTGGCCCCCTGCAGACGCACTTACCAGAACTCCCTCCTACTGTCTCTGTACGTTCTCCCTACCTACCAATTAGACTGTAAGCTCCTCGGGGCAGGGACTCCTCTGCCTTAATGTTACTTTTATGTCTAAAGCACTTATTCCCATGATCTGTTATTTATATTATCTGTTATTTATTTGATTACCACATGTATTACTACTGTGTAGCACTATGTACATTAATGGCGCTATATAAATAAAGACATACAATACAATATGTATGTATGTATGTATGTCTTTATTTGTATAGCGCCATAAAATGTACATAGCGCTTCACAGTAGTAATACATGTCATATAAATAACAAATATAAATAACAGATCATGGGAATAAGTGCTTCAGACATACTGTAAAAGTAACATTAAGGAAGGAGTCCCTGCTCCGAGGAGCTTACAATCTAATTGGTAGGTAGGGAGAACTTACAGAGACAGTAGGAGGGAATACTAGTAAGTGCTTCTGCAGGGGGCCAAGCTTTGTGTCATGTGTCCATGATTATCCAGTGCTACTCATATGCTTCTTTAAGCAGATGTGTCTTAAGGTGGGTCTTAAAGGTGGATAGCGAGGGGGCTAGTCGGGTATTGAGGGGAAGGGCATTCCAGAGGTGTGGGGCAGAAAGTGAGAAAGGTTTAAGGCGGGAGAGAGCTTTAGATACAAAGGGGGTAGTAAGAAGACTTCCTTGAGAAGAACGCAAGAGTCGTGATGGTGCATAGCGAGAAATTAGGGCTGAGATGTAATGAGGGGCAGAAGAATGTAAAGCTTTAAAAGTGAGCAGTAGAATTGAGTGTGAGATACGTGATTTAATCGGAAGCCAGGAGAGGGATTTCAGCAGGGGAGACGCTGAGACAGATTTAGGAAAGAGTAGAGTGATTCTGGCAGCAGTGTTTAGGATAGATTGTAGGGGAGACAGGTTGAGAGGTAGGAAGGCCGGACAGCAGGAGGTTGCAGTAATCGAGACGTGAGAGAATGAGGGCCTGAGTCAGAGTTTTAGCAGTTGAGTAACAGAGGAAAGGGCGTATCTTTGTGATATTGCGGAGGAAAAAGCGACAAGTTTTAGAAACGTTTTGAATATGAGAGGAGAATGAGAGAGAGGAATCAAGTGTGACCCCTAGGCAGCGTGCTTGGGCTACTGGGTGAATGATCGTATTTCCAATAGCAATGTGGAAGGATGTAGTAGGGCCAGGTTTGGGAGGTAGTATAAGGAGCTCTGTTTTTGCCATGTTAAGTTTCAGTCGGCGGATGGCCATCCAGGATGATATTCCAGAGAGGCATTCAGAAACTTTGGTCTGTATAGCAGGTGTAAGGTCAGGGGTTGAAAGGTAAATTTGTGTGTCGTCAGCATAGAGGTGATATTTAAACCCAAAAGATGTGATTAGGTCACCTAGAGAGAGTGTGTAGAGAGAAAAGAGAAGGGGTCCCAGGACAGAGCCCTGGGGTACCCCCACAGAGAGATCAATAGAGGAGGAGGAGGTGTTAGCAAAAGAGACACTGAAGGTATGATGGGAGAGGTAAGAGGAGATCCAGGATAAAGCTTTGTTCCGAATACCAAGAGTATGGAGAATGTGAAGGAGAAGAGGGTGGTCCACGGTGTCGAATGCTGCAGAGAGGTCGAGTAATATGAGCAGAGTGTAATGACCTCTGTCTTTGGCAGCGTGGAGGTCGTCAGTTATTTTAGTGAGGGCTGTTTCAGTAGAGTGAGCAGTGCGGAAGCCAGATTGTAGAGGGTCTAGTACAGAATAGGTGTTGAGAAAGTGTAGCAATCGAGAGAATACAAGACGTTCAAGGAGTTTGGAGGCAAAAGGCAGGAGGGAGACAGGTCGATAGTTAGAAGGACAGGTAGGGTCAAGCTTGCTGTTTTTGAGTAATGGTATAACGGTTGCATGCTTGAAGGATGAAGGAAAGGTACCAGAGTAGAGGGAAGAGTTAAAGATCTGTGTGAGCATAGGGATTATAGAAGGAGCAAGAGGTTTTAGGAGATGGGAGGGAATGGGATCAAGAGGGCAAGTGGTAGAGGGAGAAGAGGAGATCAGCAGTGATACATCCTCCTCCGAGATAGCAGAAAAAGAGTCAAGAAAGACAGGAGGAGAGTTGGGAAGCATTGTGGGATGGGAGGAGGCAACAGATGGGATGTTCTGCCGTATGGACTCCACCTTTTTCTTAAAAAAGTCAGCAAAGTCCTGAGGTGAGATGGAGGAAGAAGAGGAGGCAGCTGAGGGTGGTCTGAGTAGAGAGTCAAAGACAGAAAAGAGACGGCGTGGGTTAGACTTGTGTGTGTTGATTAGTGATGAAAAGTAGGTTTGTTTAGCCTGAAAGAGGGCAGAGTTGAAACAGGATAGCATAAATTTGTAGTGAATGAAGTCTGCGAGCGTATGAGATTTCCTCCAGAGGCGTTCAGAGGAACGAGTGGAGGAACGCAGCATACGTGTGTGGGAGTTTAGCCAGGGTCTGGGGTTAGAAGGGCGAGGACAGCAGAGAGAAAGTGGGGCATGAAGATCAAGAGAGGAAGATAAGGCAGAGTTGTAGTTCCTGACCAGGTTGTCAGGGTCTGAAGCAGAACTGAGAGAGGAGAGGGAGGAGCGTAAAGTGGAATCAAGAGCTGGGAGGTTAATAGAGCGCAGGTTTCTGCAAAAATGAGGGCGAGATGGAGATGGAGATGGAGAGAAGCGAGAGAGAGAAAATGAGATGAGGTGATGGTCAGAGAGAGGAAAAGGGGAAATGGAGAAATCAGAGAGAGAGAAGTTTTTAGTGAAAACCAGGTCTAAGTAGTGGCCATCCTTGTGGGTGCTGGCTGCAGTCCACTGTTGAAGGCCAAAAGAAGAGGTTAGAGAAAGAAAGCGGGAAGCCCAAGGGAGAGAGGGGTCATCAATGTGGCAGTTGAAGTCCCCAAGGAGAAGAACAGGGGAGTCTGAGGAGAGAAAGAAAGAGAGCCAGGATTCAAAGTGAGAGAGAAAGGCAGAAGGGGGATGAGTAGAGGAAGGTGGGCGATAGATGACCGCCACATGGACCGGGAGAGGAGAGAAGATCTGGACTGTGTGAGCCTCGAAGGAGGTACTGCACCGACACACTTTATTCGAGCAAATACCCAGTATGTACCTGGCAGATACCTGGAATACGCCGCTCCTCACCTCTGACAAGCCCCGTTGTGTTTGCCTTCCCAGCCTGGGTTCATGCCTGGCTGACGGGCGGCTGATCTGTTAAATGATAATGATTAGGATTTAATAGGCTGCAATGCTTCGCGTGTCTACCAGATGGCATAAATTCATGAATTGTAATGCAGTATATATATATATATACTGTGCAGTATTGCAGCCAGCGGGAATAAAATGCTTCAATCCCTGCCTGGAAAATACCTCAATGCACTCGGGCAGAAAACAGTCACAAACCTCAATACACCCGGGTATACCCGAATTCGTGGGACTAGCCGAGCTCGAATAAAGTGTGTCGCCAGTGTAAAAGCAAGAGAGGGGGGAATAGAAACTGTTCTGTAACGGCAGAGAGAGGAGAGCAGGAGCCCCACGCCTCCACCCCTGCCACCAGGGCGTGGAGTGTGGGAGAAGGAAAGGCCACCATAGGAGAGGGCAGCTTCCAGAGCAGAGTCAGACTGAGTGAGCCAGGTCTCAGTTATAGCAAAGAGAAGCAGGGAGTGAGAGAGAAAGAAGTCATGCACAGAGAGGAACTTGTTAGAGAGGGAGCGAGCATTCCAAAGGGCACAGGAGAAAGGGAGAGAGGAGGGAGGGTGGCAGGGGATGGGTATGAGGTTGGAGGGGTTTACACCAGAAGGAGTAGAAGTTGCATGTGGAAGGCGAGGACGAGAGCAAGTAGAAATAAGGCAGGGACCAGGAGTGGGAGAGATATCCCCAGAACCAAGGAGGGGAAGCATGGATAGAAAGAGAATGTGAGAGGATGATTTGTAGGGGTGTGTTTTAGTGCAGGCGGCATAACTGTGTGGTGACAGAGGGCGCAGGTAAGAGAGGAGTTCATGTGAACTGAGAAGTGGTGAAGTAAGGAGAGATGGCGAAATATGAATAGAGTTAGAGACATGATGAGGCTGGTGGAAGGAAGTGCATAATTTGAAAATAAGTGAGGTTACAGTAAATATAAAAAGTAAAGGTGGCATCACAGCAATAGCAATGTGTTGAGATGTGCAGTGTGGGATGATAACCTCCTTTCCAGCGTAGTTCAAATGCAGGAATCAGAAGCAGTAGATTGTGTCCACTTTTTCCACTTCTTTTTGAACTTCCTTTTTAAACTTCCATACTACTTGAAAGATTTCTACATGTGAGGGATGTTAAACCAAATTGTTTTTCAAAGGTGGGTGTTGTCTTGCACAAGTGTGAAAGATGAATTAAATTAAGGCAATAGGGGGATGATTTCCATACAGACAATTTGAGATGTTTTTACCTAAATTGAACTAAAATGAGCTAAATAGACAGCAGGGTATGATGATTGCAGGACACACAGACAACTTGAGATGTTTTTACCTAAATTGAACTAAAATGAGCTAAATAGACAGCAGGGTATGAGGATTGCAGGACACACAGACAATTTGAGATATTTTTACCTAAATTGAACTAAAATGAGCTAAATAGACAGCAGGGTATGAGGATTGCAGGACACACAGACAATTTGAGATGTTTTTACCTAAATTGAACTAAAATGAGCTAAATAGACAGCAGAGTATGAGGATTGCAGGACACACAGACAATTTGAGATGTTTTTACCTAAATTGAACTAAAATGAGCTAAATAGACAGCAGGGTATGAGGATTGCAGGACACACAGACAATTTGAGATGTTTTTACCTAAATTGAACTAAAATGAGCTAAATAGACAGCAGGGTATGAGGATTGCAGGACACACAGACAATTTGAGATGTTTTTACCTAAATTGAACTAAAATGAGCTAAATAGACAGCAGGGTATGAGGATTGCAGGACACACAGACAATTTGAGATGTTTTTACCTAAATTGAACTAAAATGAGCTAAATAGACAGCAGGGTATGAGGATTGCAGGACACACAGACAATTTGAGATGTTTTTACTTAAATTGAACTAAAATGAGCTAAATAGACAGCAGGGTATGAGGATTGCAGGACACACAGACAATTTGAGATGTTTTTACCTAAATTGAACTAAAATGAGCTAAATAGACAGAAGGGTATGAGGATTGCAGGACACACAGACAATTTGAGATGTTTTTACCTAAATTGAACTAAAATGAGCTAAATAGACAGCAGGGTATGAGGATTGCAGGACACACAGACAATTTGAGATGTTTTTACCTGAGAAAAGACAAGAGATGAGATGAGATGAGAAGCAGATCAATGGTCCCAACTTCCTTTTTTAAACTTGCATACTACTTGAAAGATTTCTACTTTAAAGCATTTCTGCTTAAGAGCAAAGGCTGTTTTACTGCACCAACACTGTGTGGTAATTTCACAGTTGAGCACTGTTAGAGTTATTACTGTACAGTATCTAATTTTTTAAATTATAGTTGTGAATATTTTCACTGGGTATTTTTGAGATTAGAGTTTATTTCATTGGATATAGGTGTTATATAACTATATGCACGCACGTTGTGGTGTTATTAACCATACTAGAAAAGAGAAAATGTGTGGTGCTCTCAAAAATAAGCCAATCAGTTGTATAAACAACAAAATAAAGTTCAATGAAATAGCCAAAAGACACAATTAAAAAGAAACATAGTTACATAGTTACATAGTTACATAGTTACATAGTTACATAGTAGATGAGGTTGAAAAAAGACTTAGGGAAATTTAGACAACAGATATTTTATCCTATATCTATACTTATTGATCCAGAGGAAGGCAAACAAAAAACCCCATTAAGGGGAAAAATGAATTCCTTCCTGACTCCAAGAATTGGAAATCGGATTAATCCCTGGATCAACATCCTTCCCATGTATACTTATTTAGTATATCCCTGTATACCTTTCCCATCTAAAAAGATGTCCAACCTTTTTTTGAACAAATCTATTGTATCTGCCATCACAGTCTCCACGGGTAATGAATTCCACATTTTAACTGCCCTTACTGTAAAGAACCCTTTCCTTTGTTGCTAGTGAAATTTCCTTTCCTCCAACCTTAAGGGATGGCCCGAGTCCTTTGTACTGCCCGTGGGATGAATAGTTCTTTTGAAAGCTCCTTGTATTGTCCCTGAATATATTTGTATATAGTTATCATATCCCCTCTTAGATGCTTCTTTTCTAATGTAAATAAATCTAATTTAGCTAGCCTCTCCCCATAAGTTAGATTGTCCATCCCCTGTATTAATTTGGTGGCTCTTCGCTGCAGTCTCTCTAGTTCCATAATGTCTTTTCTTAGGATTGGTGCCCAAAATTATACTCCATATTCAAGGTGTGGTCTTACTAATGCTTTGTAAAGGGGCATAATTATGTTTACTTCCCTTCCATCCATTGCCCGTTTGATGCAAGATAAGATCTTGTTTGCCTTTGCAGCTACTGCATGACATTGGGCACTATTGCTAAGCCTGCTGTCTACAAGCACTCCTAAATCCTTCTCCATCAAGGATTCCCCCAATATATTTCCATTTAATTTGTAAGTCGACTTTTTATTCTTTCATCCCAAATGCATAACCTTACATTTATCTGTATTAAACTTCATCTGCCATTTACCTGCCCATGTATCCAGTCTCTCCAAGTCCTTCTGAAGAGAAATTACATCCTGCTATGATTCTATTACCTTACACAATTTAGTATCATCAGCAAAGATGGAGACATTGCTCTCGATCCCAACCTCAAGGTCATTAATAAACAAGATAAAAAGCAGGGGTCCCAGTACCGATCCCTGAGGTACTCTACTCACGACTTTAGCCCAACCTGAAAAAGTTCAATTTATGACAACCCTCTGTTGTCTGTCCTTTAACCAGTTTTCAATCCAGGTGTATATATTATTACTGAGTCCAACTTTCTTTATTTTGTACACCAACCTCTTGTGTGAAACCGGATCAAAAGCCTTTGCAAAATCTAAGTAGACCACATCAACTGCATTACCCTGGTCGAAATTCCTACTTACCTCCTCAAATAAACATATAAGGTTAGTTTGGCAAGATCTATCCTTCATAAATCCATGCTGACTATTACTAATAATTTTGTTTTCCATTAGGTATTCCTGAATATTATCCCGTATTAAACCTTCAAGTAGTTTCCCTACTATTGAAGTCAGGCTTACAGGTCTGTAATTTCCTGGTTGTGATCTAGCTCCCTTTTTAAATATAGGCACCACATCTGCTTTACGCCAATCTTGTGGTACTGAGCCTGTGGAAATGGAGTCCTTGAATATTAAATATAATGGTTTTGCTATTACTGAGCTTAACTCCTTGAGAACTCTTGGATGTATGCCATCGGGGCATATCTCTTATAGAATATCTCTAATAAAAGAAAGAAAATACCTAACAATAAGTTGGACAAATTAACCAATGCATAAATGTATATAGACCTATAGAAATAATAATCTGTATATAAAAATATACATATGTAAAATGTCATTATCTATTGAAAAAAGAAAAAATCGTATATTGAGCTGTACAGGAAACTGGAAATGAAGCTACTGGGGGTGATTGTATAAATGGTTACATAATAAACAAAAAACAAAATGTAATCAAATAAGATGAATAAATTCATTCATTATAGTTATTTTTAAAGTGTTTTATATTAAAATAAAATTGATCTCAAAAACCTCTGCTTGAACAATATATTGAGCCTAATATCCACACCACATAGCTGTAAAAATAAAAATAACAAGCTTGGGGGTGAATATAAGTAGAGACATTGCATAGGATTACTTCCAAGATCAATTTTTTCAATCCTATACAATGTCCCTACTTATATTCACCCCCCATGCTTGTTATTTTTCTTTTTTCAATAGATGATGACATTTTACATATGTATATTTTTATATACAGATTATTATTCCTATAGGTCTATATACGTTTATGCATTGGTTAATTTGTAATAAAGAGTTGAAGGCCCGAGGCGAAGCCGAGGGACTTTAACCCAGCCAGGGCATTATTGGCCAGTAATGCCCTGTTCTGAGTGGATAATTACTATTATAGGCTAAATGTAGGCTTATTTTTAATTTTTTTAAATTTTTCATAAAAAAGATACATTTTTGTAGTCATATTGATTTTTATCAGCATGATTGTCTACATTCTTATGCTTTTACTGCAAGTATATCAAAAGAAAATTGTACATACACACAGCCCCCTCCACACACACACACACACACACACACACACACACACACACACACACACACACACACACACACACACACACACACACACACACACACACACACACACACACACACACACACTCAGCTACTTCCTCCCTCTATATACACAAACACACTCTGCAGCCCCCCCCCCCCCTATACACCCACAAAACACACTACAGAGACACACAAACCAACAGACTCTGCCGGCTCTACATCCACAAACCACACATCAGCAGCCCCATCCCTACACCCACTGCAGCCCCCTGTAAACCCACACACTGCAGACACACACACACACCAATAAAACACTCTGCACCCACCCACAAAACACACACTGAAGACAAACACACTACAGCTCCCCCTCTACACCAACAAAACACACACAGAAGAAACACACCAACAAGACTCTGCTGCCCCTCTACACCCACAAAACACACACCAATAGAAGACACACACACTAATAAAACACTCTGCTGACCCACTTTACACCCACAAAACTGACACAGCAGGCACACAAACTTTTCCCTCACTCTTCTGTGCGGATCTCTCTGCAAGCAGGGTGGGGGAGGAGCCAGTGCCCCGCTGGTGTCTTCTGTCCAATCACCTCCCCTGTCTAAGAGCAAATTTCACTCTTTGTGAATGAGAACTGAAAGCTGATAGGCTGAAAAACTAGGCAGTGTGCCAAAAATTCTGGGCCATTACTGATTAGATAATGCCCAGAATTTTAACCAATCAGAGAGCAAGGATTTCAATAATGCCCAGAATTTACCAGCTTTAGCCTATAATTTATAATAATCCGATTGCCAATATTTGGAATCAGGAAGGAATTTATTTTTCCCCTTATGAGACATCGTTGGATAATGTATCACTGGGGTTTTTGTTTGCCTTCCTCTCGATAAATATATTGTAAGTACGAATATAGGATAACGTATCTGCAGTCTAAATTTAGCATAGGCTGAACTTGATAGACTTATGTCTTTTTTCAATCTCATCTACTTTGTAACTATGTAGCTACGTATATACATACATACAGTACCATATTGACTATAAGGCAATGTTTTTTTAATAAAGTTATGTTGAAAAATACATATTCCCCTTATAATCGGTCCCTGTCCACTTTGTCAGCCAATCAGCAGTCTGATATATGAGGTAGGAGGGTAAAATGGATGAAGCTCCACCTTGGGGGCCCAAGGCAGCCATGTTTCTCGTGGCAAGATGGTCAAACCAACAGATAGAGACACATAGAGACAGAGACAGAGAGAGACACACAGACACACAGAGAGACAGACACAGAGAGAGTGTGTGAGAGAGGAGTGAGGCCGCGGGCATGGTGCCTCTGCCGCGCTGAGCCGTGCTCCTGCTCTGCCTCGCCTGCTCAAGCTGGTGCTTTTTTGCATCCTGGCAGGCGAGGCAGTGAGCGCGCTTTGGGGGCGGGGCGAAGGTGTGACGGAGGCGTGACGGAGGCGGAGCGGAGGCGTGCCGGGAGGCGGGGCTAGTCTCTCGTTCCCATTGGATGGTTGCGGTTACGTGACCGCTCCTCTGCTCCCCTCAGCGCCGAAATTTTAAATCTGGCTATCTCCTTCAATTTGCTGAGTATCCGCACGAATGCGGAAGTGTGCGGAAGGGGATACTAAAGCTGCGCTGATTACAGATGAAGGGGGTAAGTTCATGTGCTCAGCGCGGTTCAGTAGGGTCTGTGCTACCATGCCCGCGGCCTGAGAGGGGAGTTAGAGAGGAGTGAGAGAGGAGTGTGAGAAGAGTGTGAGTGTGAATAAACTGTTTTCTTTCTGGCTGCTTCTAAAATAAGAGGGTCGCCTTATTTTCGGGGTGGCTCTATAATCGGGCAAACACGGTACATGAAACGGTGGATACCTGTATTTGTAACATCAAAGCAGATCCTATTTAATTGTGATTATCACCTCGTTGTTATCTGCACGCTGATCAATGATAGATTGCAATTAAACATGACATTCAACCTTTACATTCTGATACCATTAACTTGGTTTCTTTTTGTAAACCAGAAGCTGAGCATATTCTTTTGCATAATTGATTAACTCTCCTATCCTCTTGCATAATTGAACGGTGCAATATTTACAAACTCCTCGGTGAGAATTTACATGCGGTTGAGAGACTCCGGCAGCTGTTAAATGGAAAAGATAAATGTCACGCAGGGAAGACAATGACTTCATTAGTTCAAAGAGACAAAAGGAAAAAATTGGGCATTAGGTTCCTGGGGAAAGGCATTTTTAGACGCATATTTTTTTCTGCATCAAAAAGCTTGTTAATGGGTTGTCTCCCCTTTGACCCAGACTTTGATCGGTGTGTCCAGCACGTCAACATTTAGTAACAGCAAAGATGGCAGCATGGCTCGTCTTATCTCGGCTTTAAAACTGAGCCAAAGATCAGTAGTAGTATAAAAATGCTATTACCCCCAACTTATTATTTATTTATATTTATGAGAAGCAGGGGGAGCCCGGAGATGAACCGAGTTCAATTAAGCTCCAAGTACCCAAGATAATTAGCAGGGAAGGTGCTGCCAGTATTGTCTTCTGCAAACAAAATGGTGGTTGAAATCTCCCGCATCATACTGCCCAATAGGAAGCCGGGATGTCATTTATCGTGGCTCCCTATTGGCTGGCATGATGCTGGGAATTTAAACCTCCATGAAGTATTCTCAGGGCTCCCTGGAGCTGAAATTAACATGCATCTTATACATGTAAAGAAAAAGGGAAGGGCACAGAGGGGAAGTGATTTTTTTAATTTAAAGAAAGTATACAAACCATGTGGATTTTGTATTGTTTTTGGCATCAGATTTTCTCTTATTTTGCAAATATTTCAGATAAAAATAACTTTATTCCATGAAGCGCTTTTCTCCCAATGGGACTCAGCGCGTCCCAATTACAGTATAGTGTGTGGCACACAGCAAATAGGAATTGTTACAGACACAATCCCTACCCATATGAGCTTACAATCTATGTCTGAGGCACAGGGAGATAAAGTGACTTGCCCAAAGTCACAAGGAGCTGACACTGGGAATTGAACCATGCTCAACACTGTGTCTTTACTCACTGAGCCACTCCTTATGCAGTATAATATGCTGCACTATATGTAATATTCATTGAGACAATTTGCGTTGGCTGCCTATATATGAAACATGGTAATCTTGCTTCAGCATTTGACCAGATCTCTTAGGAGTGGAGGTAAATGTCCCATTGACAACAAAAAGAAGAGAAGACAAAGGCGCACTGAGGTGAATATATAACACTAGCTGTACCCGGCATAATGTACGCCGATCTAAGAGATCTGAAAGGTTACTAATTAAACATTACACTTTATTTTCACCCCTCCCTGTAATACCTTACTCTCAGGGCCACCGACAGGGGACACAGTTGGGACTCCTGTCCCGGGACTGGTGAGTAAACCGGCCCCGGACCCCTGTCAGCAATCATGCCACTGGCCTAATCCACAGAGGGGGCCTTCTGAAAGTGGTTGCAGAGGGGGCCTGCTGGAAGGTGTCTTTGGAGGTGCCTGTCGAGGCAGCATACTTAAGGGGAGGGCTGGTCGGGCACCTGCCTGTGGCAATGACCAAAAGGACGCGTGAGCATCAGACACCTCGGCGTAAGTCAGGAAGTTAGAGAGAAGCCTGAAGCTGGGGGAGAGCCAGGGCCAGCGACACTGATTTTCGCTGATGGTGGCTTAACAACCCGATGAGGCGGTGACTATATGTGTTCACAACTGCCTATATATATGCTTTCCTTGTGAGTGAGCCTGTTTCCTCGAAACCTTTTATCCTTTGTCAATAAATGTCATAGATTTTATGCTATGGGCCGTGCACTTTCTGTTCTTCTTGTTGCAGATTTTGTCTGGATTTGTTCATCCTTTTGAAAGCAGTCCCCCACCCCAGAGCTTGGATTGATATCTCATTAAGTGGAATCTAAAAAGGACTGTTTTTTACTATATATTTTTAAAAAATTTTATATATACATATGCTTTTTGTTTTTTTGTTGTGTGTAGGTGATGTGTAGGTTTGTGATGTTTCTTTTAGGAAGCATCTCTTTATATATATTTTAAAATAGATATATTATATTATATATATTGATTTTAATTTAAATCACGAAGCGCTGCTTGTTTTGTTTGTGTGTGTGCATGCAGCGGCCGTTATCCGATCATTTCACGGGTTGAATTCCTTGGTACACCCAGTCTTGGTGCGTGATTTCTTGAAATTTTCACGAGTTAAGACACGAGTTTACTAGTGTTTTGATCGAGTGCAGAAAATCGAATTTTAGCGTTGCCTGCAATATCGTCGAGAAACTCAAGTGGGCGATCATGAGTTGTTGTCTTAAAAGTCTAATTGCAATTCAACCTGTTTTTTATTTCAGTACAGTACTCGTGTGTGTAATTGTAATTTGAAGATTACAAATATGAACACACAAAACAAAAAAGTATTTTTAACGAATTAAATGTTTTATTTGTACACGATTTTAATCATGAAACACCTACATTTGATAACGTCTTCAGTGACCAAGGTCAATTTACAGTGGATCACTGTTGTGAACACTTTTTTTATCTGGTTTTTAAACACCTGCACATTGACTACCCACTATCCACTTGATCATCTGTGCAAAGGGATTCACTTTTACCATCTGGCGGGTACGCACAGAAATGCACCCAACAAATCCAAATCCTGTAATCAAGGAAATCAACAACGGTAAACAGAAGTGTGATTAGCAGCCTTCACAGATTATTAACAAGTGAATGCCTCGTGGAATACAGCAGACTTTACAAAACGGCTCCGAGAAATGATCGGATAACGGCCGCTGCATCTGTAGATAGATAGATAGATAGATAGATAAATACAGCAGCGGCAGCTTTTATTCGAACAAATCACCGGCTTTTACCTGGCATGTTCCTGGAATGCCACGCTGTTCACCCGGAGCATGCCGCGCTCCCAGCCAGGCGCATGCCCGGCTGACGCGCGGTTGATGTGTTAATTGATAATGGTTCAGGATTTACTAGGCTGCAATGCTTCGCGTGTCCGCCAGATGGCATAAATTCATGAATTGTAATGCAGTATATATATATATATATATATATATATATATATATATATATATATATATATACTGTATAACAACAACCCCTATAACCCCTAACATACAGTACTATACACATACAGTACTCTATATGCACATCAATGATACTATAGGCCGGCGGGGGCGAGATGTGTTTGCAGCAGAGAGAGATCCGCTGCTCTCTCTGCGAAAACATCGGCACATTAAAAATTATTTAAAATACATTTTTATTCATAGTGTAGATGTGCAGGGGGTCTCCGGAGCTGAACCGCGTTGGTTTCAGGTCCGGGGACCCCCTGCTCCCCGAGATACAGGCCCCATTATGAGGTGCCGGTATCTCTCTGCATTTAAAGGTCCTGATCACGTGACCGCGGCATGTAAACAAAGCAGAGGGATACCGGCACCCCCTAAAGGGGCCTGTATCTCGGGAAGCAGGGGGTCCCCGGACCTAAAACCACAGCGGTTCAGCTCCGGAGACCCTCTGCACATCTACAGTATGAATAAAACACATATATAAATAAACACTCGTTCCTTACCTTTGCGGCTATGTGCTATGGTAACGAAGCAGCATGACTGTATTTTTAATAATATTGTACAGTGAGCAGGGGGTTCCCTGAGCCAGAAATCAAAGCTCAGGAGACCCCCTGCTCCTGCACAATATTATTAAAATACAGAAATGCTGCTTCATTACCATAGCTGATAGCCGCTAAGGCAATGAAGGGGTTAACCCACCGTGCCCGCTTTATTGTGGGTAGCGGGGGTGGGTGAAGGGGGTATTTGGCCCTTGGTGTGAGTTTAGGACTTGCGGGGGGGTTGCGGGTGCACTTAACCCCTTCACGGCCGTAGCAGCTAATACCGCTACGGTCATTAGGGGTTAACCCCTCCCGCTACCCCCCAGCAAGCCCTAAACAACCATCGTTGGGGCTAATACCCCCTTCACCCACCCCTGCTACCCACAAAAAAACAAATTCACACACAGCAGCCGCCCAAAAAAATCTAAATAAATAAATAAATACATGAATATAAATAAATACATTTAAAATACATTTTTATTTATAGTGTAGATGTGCAGGGGGTCTCCGGAGCTGAACCGCGTTGGTTTCAGGTCCGGGGACCTCCTGCTCCCCGAGATACAGCCCCCTTTATGAGGTGCCGGTATCCCTCTGCATTTAAAGGTCCCGATCACGTGACCGCGGCATGTAAACCAAGCAGAGGGATACCGGCACCCCCTAAAGGGGCCTGTATCTCGGGAAGCAGGGGGTCCCCGGACCTAAAACCAAAAAGTTTCTGCTCCGGAGACCCTCTGCACATCTACAATATGTATAAAACACACACATCAATAAAGAATCGTTCTTTACCTTTGCGGCTATGTGCTATGGTAATGAAGCAGCATTTCTGTATTTTTAATAATATTGGACAGTGAGCAGGGGATTCCCTGAGCCAGAAATTAATGCTCAGGGGACCCCCTGCTCCTGCACAATATTTTTAAAAATACAGAAATGCTGCTTCATTACCATAGCTGATAGCCGCTAAGACAATGAAGGGTTAAGGCAGAATAAACAATAAATACATTAAATACATATTTTTAATGTGTGTGTTAAACCTCCCTGCCTTGACTGTAATCTGTGTAAGACCCCCTCCCCCAATTGTGTGTGTTAAACTTCCCTGCCTTGACTGTAATCTATGTAAAAAACCCTCCCCCTATTGTGTCTGCTAAGATTCACTGCTTTGACTAATCTGTGTAAACCCCCCTCCCCCTATTGTGTCGGTTAAATCTCCCTGCCTGTGTTTCTGAAAGTGCAGTGTACTGTATGTAAATGTGGGGAGGGGGAGGGGGATCCCGTGTAAATAACCACACCCACACCCACTACCCAATACCCACCTGCACATGGCCCCTCCGCTGCTGCAAAACAGAGACAAAAATTAAAACATACAAAGTAATGTCCCCTAACCCCTTAATCACCATTGCGGTTATTAACCGCTACAGTTATTAAGGGGTTAATGACCCTCACCCACCACTCGGGATGCCTACATACCCTCCCACATTAACCCCTCATCCCATGAGGCCTAACCCCCCTCACCCACTACCCACAAGGGAGGCCTACCCATATACCGTTGGGGAACCCCCCCCCCACCCCCAGTATCCACAATAAAAACAATAGTGACCCACAATAAACATCATTCTTTTAAATAATTATTGTACTGTAGGTTTTGGGGGGGGGGGGTTATGTATTGAATGTATAGGCCAGGTTTATTTTTTTTACATTCAGGGTTTGTTCCATGGTTCCGCGTGGGACCTCTGGAGACCACCTGTGGTTTCCTCGGGTATCCCATGGGTATCAGGCTGGTGGTTCCACGGGTGACACATGCGGGGATGAAGCGGTGGCCTCACATCTGTGGGGGCACCGCCGACCCGTAGTCTGCGGGGATGAAGCTGTGTGGTCCCACTTCTGTGGGGGCACCGCCGACCCGTAGGTGCGGGGATGATGATATGTGGTCCCACTTCTGTGGGGGCACCGCGGACCCGTAGTGAGCACTCGTGAGTTCCCCAGACCCCCGTGGGAACAACCCGAGGCCCCGCAGACACCTGTGGGTCTGACCCGGGGCTCCCAGACATCCGCGGGCCTACCGTGGGGACCCAATTGTGGCCCACTGTTACCCAAGGAGACCACCTGGGGGCCATGGTGCTGGCGGGACCCACCAGCAGGCCTCCAGAACCTGTTTAAAAAGGGCTGCTGGTACCCTGTAGGTCTGTCCAGGTGCCCCGCCAGCCCACCGGGGACTCGCGTGGGGCTGCGTTATGAACCCTATATGTAAAAGAATAAATCATGTATTTATGGGGGGGCACAGGGGGTGGGTAATGTATTTAATAAATAGAATGATGTTTATTGTGGGTCACTATTGTTTTTATTGTGGGTACTGGGGGTGGGAGGGGTTCCCAAACGGTATGTGGGTAGGCCTCCCTTGTGGGTAGTGGGTGAGGGGGGTTAGGCCTCACGGGATGAGGGGTTAGTGTGGGAGGGTATGTAGGCATCCCAAGTGGTGGGTGAGGGTGGGTTAACCCCTTAATGACTGTAGCGGTTAATAACCGCAATGGTGATTAAGGGGTTAGGGGACATTACTTTGTATGTTTTAATTTTTGTCTCTGTTTTGCAGCAGTGGAGGGGCCATGTGCAGGTGGGTAGTGGGTAGTGGGTGTGGGTGTGGTTATTTACACGGGATACCCCTCCCCCTCCCCACATTTACATACAGTACACTGCACTCACAGAAACACAGGCAGGGAGATTTAACCGACACAATAGGGGGAGGCGGGTTTACACAGATTAGTCAAAGCAGGGAAGCTTAGCAGACACAATAGGGGGAGGGTTTTTTACATAGATTACAGTCAAGGCTGGGAAGTTTACACACACAATAGGGGGAGGGGTCTTACACAGATTACAGTCAAGGCAGGGAGGTTTAACACACACATTAAAAATATGGACAGGGAATAGTTCCGTTGGCGCCTATAAAATTTTACCACTATAAAGGATATACGAAAACCAAGCCTGTTGGTTGTGAAGATTGTTGATCCTCACGGTGGGCTTGAAAACAAAGAGAAAGCACAACACATAGCGTAATACTGTTGAAACATTAAACAAACAACATATAAGACAACATATAACAGCTGAATACTGAAATGGTATTTTTAGGACAATAAAATCATTTAATAACAATTAATATTTAATATAATGCACAATTTGCATGGACATATAGATTTAAGCAAATTAAAAATCTGAATAGGTGGTTCAACTGCTCCGTAGCACCAATGTTGATGATAGCAATGCCTACTCACCAGATGGAATAGGTTTGCAGGCAGTGGATATTTTAGAGAGTATCCCCTCTCATCTGTGTGCTGCTCTCTGCTTAGCTGGCGTCTCTGTCGGCTCGTGGGTGCAGCTCATCAGCGGGGACTCCTGCAGCTCCAGGAAGCACGTCTGAGCAGATGGAACTCAGCTGCAGCTGATTCAGCACGATGTCAGCCACGGACCACCGTGAACTCGTCTATCTGCTGCTCACTGCTAGCTGGCGTCTCTATCCGCTCGTGGACGCTACTTGTCAGCAGGTACTCCTGCAGGGCGCCAAGCAGGGCGCCTGAATAATGGGAAACCGCAACAGCTGGTTCAACTCGTCGGCGGCTATAAGAGATGGTTAGCTGGCAGCTCACGTTGATTCACCGATGTACGGGGGGTACTACACCAATGTGTGCGGGGCTTGAACCTCCACCCTACGCGTTTCAAGAGCGATCTGCTCTCTTCCTCAGGGGATAGAGCCGACAGAGACGCCAGCTAAGCAGAGAGCAGCACACAGATTAGAGGGGATACTCTCTAAAATATCCACTGCCTGCAAACCTATTCCATCTGGTGAGTAAGCATTGCTATCATCAACATTGGTGCTAGGGAGCAGTTGAACCACCTATTCAGATTTTTAATTGCTTAAATCTATATGTCCATGCAAATTGTGCATTATATTAAATATTAATTGTTATTAAATGATTTTATTGTCCTAAAAATACCATTTCAGTATTCAGCTGTTATATGTTGTCTTATATGTTGTTTGTTTAATGTTTCAACAGTATTACGCTATGTGTTGTGCTTTCTCTTTGTTTTCAAGCCCACCGTGAGGATCAACAATCTTCACAACCAACAGGCTTGGTTTTCGTATATCCTTTATAGTGGTAAAATTTTATAGGCGCCCACGGAACTATTCCCTGTCCATACTGTTTTCCTGACCAGGGGGTCAGGCTTTGTGTCCTAGGCAGCCCCTTATGTATAGTTTTATTTAATATATAAGGTAATAGTTACTACACCACACACATTGCGGTTAGCGCTACCTGTTTTGTTGTTTATACACATTAAAAATATGTATTTAATGTATTTATTGTTTAATCTGCCTTAACCCTTCATTGCCTTAGCGGCTATCAGCTATGGTAATGAAGCAGCATTTCTGTATTTTTAATAATATTGTGCAGGAGCAGGGGGTCTCCTGAGCATTAATTTCTGGCTCAGGGAACCCCCTGCTCACTGTACAATATTATTAAAAATACAGAAATGCTGCTTCATTACCATAGCACATAGCCGCAAAGGTAAAGAACGATTCTTTATTGATGTGTGTGTTTTATTCATATTGTAGATGTGCAGAGGGTCTCCGGAGCAGAAACATTTTGGTTTTAGGTCCGGGGACCCCCTGCTTCCCGAGATACAGGCCCCTTTAGGGGGTGCCGGTATCCCTCTGCTTGGTTTACATGCCGCGGTCACGTGATCGGGACCTTTAAATGCAGAGGGATACCGGCACCTCATAAAGGGGGCTGTATCTCAGGGAGCCGGGGGTCCCCGGACCTGAAACCAACGCGGTTCAGCTCCAGAGACCCCCTGCACATCTACACTATGAATAAAAATGTATTTTAAATGTATTTATTATATTCATTTATTTATTTATTTATTTAGATTTATTTATTTATTTTTTGGGCGGCTGCTGTGTGTGAGTTTTTTTTATTGTGGGTAGCGGGGGTGGGTGAAGGGGGTATTAGCCCCAACAGTGGTTGTTTAGGGCTTGCGGGGGGGTAGCGGGAGGGGTGAACCCCTTCATGACCGTAGCGGTATTAACTGCTACCGTCGTGAAGGGGTTAAGTGCACCCGCAACCCCCCCGCAAGTCCTAAACTCACACCAAGGGCCAAATACCCCCTTTACCCACCCCCGCTACCCACAATAAAGCGGGCACGGTGGGTTAACCCCTTCATTGCCTTAGCGGCTATCAGCTATGGTAATGAAGCAGCATTTCTGTATTTTTAATAATATTGTGCAGGAGCAAGGGGTCCCCTGAGCATTAATTTCTGGCTCAGGGAACCCCCTGCTCACTGTACAATATTATTAAAATACAGAAATGCTGGAGGCGCATGCGCGATGGTGAGGGGAATAGCTGCCTAATCTAGTAGCTCCTACCCCCGCCAAAGCAGTATTCAAAATAAGGCAATTCAAACTCACAGATCATATCTAAAATTCTCTGCTACCGACGTCGGAACACATAGCGATGGCCCCCCATCCACAAAAATGAAGAACACGGGGGATCTCCGGAGATATTTAAGCCGATCCACATCCAGAGATGGGAGAGCAGAAATGGCGCCCGGCTCAGCACCAGGATCGGGGTCGGAACGCGAGGAGGACCTGGAGGAGATGCCAGAACAGCGGCCCATACGGCGCTGTGATTTCGACCGGCTATATAACGACATGAAATCGTTATTTAGAGCCGAAATACAAGAATTCCGGAAAGAGGTACAGGGCCTGGTAGAGAAAACCGGGGCCCTGGAGGACAAAATGATGGCGGTCTCCTCAACAGTTAAAAAGTCTGAAAAGCGTTCCTCCCACCTGCAAAACCAAATTACAGAATTAGCCGAGCGCCAGGAGGATGCAGAGAACCGGGACCGACGGTGTAACATCCGTATCCGCGGCATACCAGAAGACATAACGGAGATAAAAGAGTTCCTCACAAGATGGATGGCGACTCTGCTCCCTGACACCCCGGTGGCAGAACTAATGCTAGATAGGTGCCATAGAGCCCTAAGGAACAAGCCGCTGGCGAATGCACAACCGAGGGATGTGATTGCTCGGTTGCATTACTACCGCACCAGGCAGGCAATCTTCACAAAAGCCCGAGGGGAAGAAGCCTGTAAGTTTGAGGGTGTCTCCATACAACTATTTCAGGATCTGTCCCCCCTGACCCTGGCCAGACGCCTGAAGTTACAACCCATCATCCGCCTCCTCAGAGACAGAGCGATCCGCTATCGGTGGACCTTTCCGTTTGGACTACTAGTCATCAAGAACGGAAAGGCCACCTCAATGAAAAATCTAGAGGAGGGGGATGAATTCCTGCGCAGACTGGGGGTGACAACCGGAGAAGCCAGGAGCCCACGGAAAGAGGCAGAACCGGACAATGAGTGGCAACAGGCCGGCACATCCCGGAAGACCTGAGCTACCACCGAGTCGGAGAAGGAGTGAACAAAGCATGTTCTGTCAAGATAAAATGTACATTTTTCTGTTTGGTTGCCTACAAGTTATGGCGCAAAGTTTGGATTAACAAGACCGCTAGCATCTGGGAGTGCCGAGCAGCAGAAGATGGCTTCATACTGCCACAACACCACCTATCTAATGAGGGACATGAACACTCTACCCCAAGGTTTCAGGCAATACCTGAAAAAAAAAAAAAAAAGAGACTTACCTGCAATCCCGGCGATACTGGCTGCCCCGCAACCCGGAAGAGGCGCGTGGCACGCACCCATGGAAGATGGCGGCATCGCGACTCGTGGCGGGATGAAAGCTGCACGGCCGGAAGAAGAAGAGCCCAGCGCGGGAAGAAGTCCGCCTCCGTCGACATCCGGCTGCTAAAGACCAAAGACCGGAAGGACGTCACCGGATATGGCCGCGCGGCCATCTTGGTAGAGGCGACCGGTTGGGGAACAGAAGATTCACGTCACTCGGAAGCGCCAGAACTGCAGCAAGAACCGGAAAGACAGCTATCCCAGACAGAACGTAGGGTCATAAGACCCACACATAGCCCGGACACACAGCAACAGAACACCATAGGAGGTAGGGAGTGGGAGATTACCCAAAGAAGATCAGATAGGTCCCGGTAGTACAGCACAGAGGGCATCAGCTGCGGAAGCAGTCAAAGGGGCGAATGACCAACTAGACACACACACCAGAGGGAGAGGCCAAGAGGGAAGAGTCCCTACAATAGAAGGAATAAAGGGAGGGGATTAAAATACCCCAAGGCCCATATGGTTAAAAGGACGTGGAGAGACTACACAGAGGGCAGGAGCAGAGAAATAGGAAGAGTTCCCCACATAGATAGGATACACTCAAAACAAAGCTGCCTGCGGTCCTTGAGATGCTGGACGGTCGCATTGGCTACAACGGTTTGCCATAAACACTGATTACAAACGGTGGGGGAGGGGGTGGTTGCCCTCTTGCCATCGCCATGAGTCTCCTCATGGATACTTGGGGGTTAGACCCCAAGGGACCCATGCAAGACCCCGGTGGGCCGGTGAAAACGGGTCAAGCTCAGCCTGACATGGTCAGAGGTGGGCCCACCCGAACCGGAACCCCACACGGGGCAGTTTAGGCGTCCAGGGGGACTCGGTCCCCTGAAGTCGCCGAAAGTTACCAAGGTTTATTTGTTGTCCCCCCCATGCTCCCAATGTGTGTACCCCAATGTTTCTCCCCTATACAGATGAGCAGTGTACAAAGCAGTTCACAGAACCATACTCTGAAGAGAATCGTGACCCAGATAGAAAGAGGTAACGCAGCATATCATATTGAAAACATCAATGGGTAAGGATTTCACTATCTTATCACATAACGTAAAAGGTTTTAATAGCCCCCTGAAAAGAAAACTAGCATTCACAGACTACCGACAACAGGACCCCGACATAATACTACTCCAAGAGACCCACTTCTCAAAGACCAGTTCCCCCAAGTTTCTGGATAACAGATATAGAACATGGCTCTCTGCATCAGCCAATATATAAAAAAAGAGGAGTAGCAACCTTATTACACAATCGCCTTGTGTTTAACACAACTCTAACAAAAAAAGATAAGAATGGGCGCTTCTTAATAATAGTAGGCGAGGTGGGAGGACAACCCCTCACAATAGCCAATGTATACGCTCCCAACGAAGGAGCCGATACCTTCTTTACAAAAAAATTTACAACCCTACATAGAGTGGCACAAGGCGGTGTAATACTAGGTGGTGATTTGAACCTCACATTAGATCCGAAGGCCGACAGGTGCACACCCAGAGTACCGAAGCACACACAAAGCAGAGCAATTTGGAAACACGGTCTCAGGACAAACAGATTAGTAGATATCTGGCGGGAACAGCACCCGGGAGAGAAGGAGTACACATTTTATTCACACCCACACGACAGATACAGCAGGATAGATTACCTCTTTGTGTCCAACAGAATGGTTTCGCAGATCTCCCATACGGGCATCCATGATATTTCATGGTCAGATCATGCACCCATTGAGCTGCGGTGCACAGATTTCAGACTAGAAAGACTCGGAGCGACATGGAAGCTTAACGAATTTCTGCTAAAAATCCCTGAAATTGAAACGGCAATAAGGGATAAAATCAGGGTCTATTTTGAGGAGAATGTCGGTAGTGTGACATCTCAATCTACCCTATGGGAGGCCCATAAGGCGACTCTTTGTGGAGAGCTCATAGGGATAGCAAGTAGGCGGAAAAAAGCAAGGGAAAATAAAATTAAGATTCTCCAATCCGAGTTAACAGCCCTTTCTGCCCTACACAAAAATAACAAACAAGCGCAGACCCTACAGGCCTGGCGCGACACTAAAACAAAACTAAATTTATTGATGTCCTCCCGAGCTGAGAAGGAGCTGACCTGGTCTAGGTGACAATATTATGAGAAAGCGAACAAGCCAGATACCCCACTTGCCAATAAACTCAAAAATAGTAACCGTAATTTCCATATTCAAGCCATACGAACCAAGAAAGGTGACCATACTTCTGATCCCAAACAAATCGT
The DNA here is from genome assembly GCF_040206685.1 of Ascaphus truei. Classification (NCBI taxonomy): domain Eukaryota; kingdom Metazoa; phylum Chordata; class Amphibia; order Anura; family Ascaphidae; genus Ascaphus; species Ascaphus truei. The sequence continues at coordinate 38,314,989 of NC_134501.1, read as the reverse complement.
AGAGGAATTTAAAAATTACTATGAGACCCTGTATGATGGGGCGAAGGTCTCCCATTGTGAGAGCACTCATAGGCAGCTGAAGACATTTCTAACTGAGGCAAAACTACCCAGCCTGAGCAGATTGGAAAGGGAGGCATTACAGGAGGACTTCTCAGGTGAGGAGATATCAGAGGTAATAAAAGCACTAAAGCCATCCAAAGCCCCAGGCCCGGATGGTTTCTCTAATCTGTACTATAAAAAATTCAGAAAAACATTAGTACCTCACCTGGTCCGATTATTTAACTCATTTTTAGATGGTGCCCCTATTCCTAGCCAAATGCTCCAAGCGTCTATAACAGTGATCCCCAAACCAGGAAAGGATCCAGCAGATTGCAAAAGCTACCGGCCAATATCTCTCATCAATTCAGACACCAAATTTTTTTCCAAATTATTAGCTAACCGTCTGAATTCAGTCATGCCGAAGCTGGTCCACCCCGATCAAGTAGGGTTCATATGCGGAAGGCAAGCTACAGACAATACCAGACGGATAATAGACCTAATTGATTTGGCACATAGAAAACACATCCCGTCTATGGCATTGAGTCTGGACGCTGAAAAGGCCTTCGACCGCATCGATTGGCCCTATCTCACAGAGACGCTGAGAGTGTTTGGCATAGGGGGGAGAATGTTGGGCGCTATTCTGGCTCTTTATAAGGAACCGAAGGCGAAGGTCAGACACCAGGGCTTCCCGTCGGACGATTTCCCAATAAAGAGCGGCACCAGGCAGGGATGCCCCCTGTCCCCACTTATTTTTGCATTATGTATAGAACCCCTAGCGGCACACATCCGCAACTCCCCCGATATAACAGGTATACAGATAAAAGATCAGTCACACAAAGTGGCCCTGTATGCAGATGACATTATACTAATGTTGTCCAAACCCCTTACATCCCTGCCAAATGTTTTCAGTTTGCTAGACGAATTTAATAAGATTTCGGGTTTCAAAATCAATCAGACAAAGTCAGAAGCCTTAAATATCAACATGCCAAAGGTCACAGAAAAATTAATTGAACTGAATTTTAATTTCAAATGGCAAGCTTCCTCCATTAAATATTTAGGTATCTATATAACCAAAGAATACAATGCCCTCTACAAAGCCAACTACCCCAGGCTAATTAGGACTCTGAAGGAGGATCTACGGATCTGGTCAGGCCACACAATTTCAAGGATCGGCAGGATCCAGTGCCTTAAGATGAATCTCCTCCCCCGAATCTTGTATCTGTTTCAGACCCTTCCGATACAAGTGATCAGAGACGACATCCTCCGTTTACAGTCCTCTATGGTGAAATTCGTCTGGGGTAATAAAAAACCACGTATAAAAAATAGCATCCTCACTAGGCCAACAGTGAGAGGAGGTTTAGGGGTACCTTGCTTGATATCGTACTTCAAAGCGGCACAATTAACCCAAATTATTCAGTGGCACATGCATCCTAGCCTGCGAAGGTGGGTTGAGTTAGAAACGGCATGTTGTGACCCCGTAGAGATACAAGATCTAATTTGGCTACCCAAAAAGATATATCAGACCTTGAGTGAACCGCTGGCCGCAGTGAATTGCTCGTTGGCTACTTGGGAGAACACCAAACACAAGTGTGCCCTGACAACCCAGCACACACCTATGACCCCGATTACGGGGAACCCTGATTTAGCTCCGGGTATGTTACGCAAGAACCTAGCGGTCTGGAAAGCAAAAGGCATTACTAGGCTACTACACCTGGAGGGACACCAAGCTATCAAAACATTCGAACAAATTCGATCAGAAACAGAGATGCCCAATTCTGAATTTTTTAGATACCTCCAGGTGCGAGCATTTTATACGAAAATTCCCAAACGCCCCAAACGCACAAATTTTGAGCAGCTGTGTTCCAGAGGCACGGACACTTCGGGACTCACTTCTCGGATATACAGAGAGGTGATCTGCCCTAGCCAGGACGTTGACACTAAACTTAACTACAGAATCAAATGGGAAACAGACTTAGGGGAGACTTTAGAAGACAAAGACTGGTCCACAATAGTACTGGCAGCAGCGAAAAGCTCTATATGCACCACCTTGAAGGAGAATGCATATAAAGTCCTAATGAGGTGGTATCTCACCCCAACACGATTAGCAAAGTTCGTCAAAGGTTACCCCCCATTGTGCCCAAAACAATGTGGGGAACAGGCAGACTTGCTTCACATGCTGTGGGGTTGCCCCAAAGTGGCTCCTTTATGGGAGGAAATCCAGGATTGGCTAACGAGTATTCTCGGACAACCGGTCCCCCTGGACCCTTGGCTGTTCCTGCTGGGCAGGCGCACTCGGGGAATAGGCAGACCGGCACAAAAACTGATTGCACACTTTGCAACAGCCATGCGGTGCGAACTCGCAGCTTTGTGGAAGCTCCCAGACTTACCCTCAACTAAAAAAATTCGGAACAGAATCTGGTATATTTGCCGGAGGGAATAGTTGACAAGTCTGGTCAACGACACCGGCACAAATTTCTTTAAAATTTGGACCAAGTGGCTAGACCACTCGGATATCCCGGGGGTGAATGCCACCACCATCATGCCATAATATAACTAAATGCATTCTCCTATGAAGAGCCAGTACAGACAGCGCGTAAAAGGGGAACAGATAGGGAAGACGGTAAATAGAGCTTCCACAGCTACAAGCTGCTCCTCAGAGAATAGGCAAGAGTAGGTCGGTGAACACACAGAAAATAAGTGAGCTCTCCCCCCCCTCCCCCTCCCCCTTTCTGTGTCTGTATGGTTTGTTATGTACGTGAGTTGGTATACCCAGTATGTCTGTGTCGAAACGGAGGACGTCGGAAAAGAGAAAAATTGGGTTTTGGTACATTAAAGAAAGATAGCAGGTTGGTAGACACTGTATGCAATGTACTGTAACCTAATAATAAAAACCTTTTTGTGGAAAAAAAAATACAGAAATGCTGCTTCGTTACCATAGCACATAGCCGCTAAGGTAAGGAACGAGTGTTTATTTATATATGTGTTTTATTTATACTGTACATGTGCAGAGGGTCTCCAGAGCAGAAACGTTTTGGTTTTAGGTACGGGGACCCCCTGCTTTCCGAGATACAGGCCCCTTTAGGGGGTGCCGGTATCCCTCTGCTTTGTTTACATGCCGCGGTCATGTGATCGGGACCTTTAAATGCAGAGGGATACCGGCACCTCATAAAGGGGGCTGTATCTCGGGGAGCCGGGGGTCCCCGGACCTGAAACCAACGCGGTTCATCTCCGGAGACCCCCTGCACATCTACACTATGAATAAAAATGTATTTTAAATAATTTTTAATGTGCCGATGTTTGCGCAGAGAGAGCAGCGGTTCTCTCTCTGCTGCAAACACATCTCGCCAGGGGACGGCCTATAGTATCATTGATGTGCATATACAGTACTGTATGTGTATGTTAGGGGTTATAGGGGTTGTTGTTATACAGTATATACTGTATATATACAGTATATACTGCATTACAATTCATGAATTTCTCGGCTTCAAAGACAACAGCTCGCAAACGCCCCCATGCGTTTTTACATGGCATTGCAGTATTGCAGCCAGCGGGAATAAAATGCTTAAATCACAGCCGCGAAAATAACGCAATAGATCCCGAGCGAAAATGATACAAAACCGCACATCACCGGGATATTCCGAAATTCGCGGAGCTAGCCAAGTAAGAATAAAATTGGTCGCCACTGTAGATAGATAGATAGATAGATAGATAGATAGATAGATAGATAGATAGATAGATAGATAGATAGATAGATAGATAGATAGATAGATAGATAGATAGATAGATACTATAGTGAAAGAATAAAATTCACACTAACACTGAAGTATAAAAACTTTATAGCTCTAACAAACAAGGACCATGTTTAAAGATGGATGCCAAGGATGGACCACATATCCACCTTGTCTTCACAATGAACTCAACCGGATTTGGAAGGTTGGCGTCTCAGAGTAGTCGCTATGCATTCTGTAAGTCATCACAGATACCTGGCAGAATTAAAAGAGAGAGAAAAAAAAACCTATACAATTTTTGGTGTAAACTTTGATAATCTCCTTATAATAGTGTTCAATCTCCTTCCCTAGTCCCTCCTCTAACCCTTCCTATAACTGCTCCCCATAACTCATCCCCTAACTGCTGCTATAACTTCTCCATTGACTCATCCTTAACTGCTCTTATACCGGCTCTATAACTCCTCCCCTAACTGCTCCAAATAACGGCTCCCTATATCTCCTCCATTAATTGCACGTATAACTCCTTCCCTAACTGCTCCTATAACTCCTCCCCTTGCTGTTCCTTGTAACTCCTCCTGTAACTCTTCCTATAACTCCTCCCCTAACTGCTCCTATAACCGCTCCCTATAACTCCTCCCCTAACTGCTCCTATAACCACTCCCTATAACTCCTCCCTTAACTGCTCCTATAACCGCTCCCTATAACTCCTCCCCTAACTGCTCCTATTACCGCTCCCTATAACCCCTCCCCTAACTGCTCCTATATTTTCTCCCTATAACTCTTCCCCTAACTGCTTCTATAATCTCTCCCTATAACTCCTCCTCTAACTGCTCCTATAACCACTCCCTTTAACTCCTCCCCTAACTGCTACTGTACTCGCTCCTCATACCTCCTCCCCTAACTTCTCTCATAAATATTTCTATAACCACTCTGTCATTTGTGGAGCAATGTTAACCTTCAAATTCCCAAACATTTAAATGGGAATTTTAATGATTAAGCCCCTGTTATGTTTTCATGCATCATGCTTTGACACCCACAGGAGGGGATTTATTAAAGTCCCACAGAAATAATAACTGCATTATCTGCTTCAATGAGACCTTCATTTATTTACATAACATCCAGAGCTCGTTAGCTCCTGTATAATTACCCGTTATTTCTGCTGAGTGAATGGTAAGAGGATCCCACTGTGAAGTCAACACAACAGAAGTAACGTAACATAGAAAGTAGGTACAGCACACGGCACTCATCATAACGTGATCTGTAACTCACAGCTCAGCCAACATTAAAGTATGTAAACCCCCACTCGCCAGGACAGGGGCCAACAACAGGTGATGTTTTCAGGATTTCCCTGCTTCAGAACAGTCGAAGACTGAGCCTCTGATTGAGTCAACTTGGCTGAAGCAGGGGATGATTGAGCCACTTGTGCTGAAGCAGGGACTGATTGAGCCACCTGTGCAGATACAGGGACTGATTGAGCCACCTGTGCTGAAGCAGGGATATCCAGAAAACCTGACATGTTGGTGGCCCTTGAGGACTGGAGTTGACCACCCATGGACTAGGACCTATTATTTTGAATGTATTGTCTTAGATCGTATTATCTGCACTGTGAATTTCAAACACCGATATCTAGTCAAATGTCAAAAATCATTCTGTTCTCATTTAGATTGTAAGCTCTTTGGCTCAGTTATCCCCTTTGCCTATTGTTTTAGGTACGCGCTTGGCTCTAGTTCTACTTTACCTATATGTGAACATAGAATAATAAAAACACTTTATAAGCATGATTAGAACGACAGTTTTATTTATATCAGTTAATATCATTATAACAGTTTACAGTTGTAAATGCATTTCACGTTCGTTTTTTGCAAGAGAGCAACATTTTGAAAACCAATCAATTTCATTGTCATCCTTCAACAAACATAACCAGACATAAAGCAAAAATGTGGCTGTTCATCTGGTCTCCTAAATTGAGAATAACTTGTCAATCAAGAGTTTACTCAATCTCAAGCAGAATGGGGGTCCGTGAGACATCTACAAGGGGTCCAACCTAAACAATAATGCCATGGTGGATCCCAGGCATTATACAGTAGGGGGTCCTGATCCCATGTGGGGACTACGCACTTATTAGGACCCCAAACTGCACCGTAGGGTGGGGGGTAACGTGGTCACTTACCACAGGAGCTTCCAAAGTCGTTCCACACAATGCTTTGCATCTATACTGTAGCTGCAACGCATTGTGGGGCGTGACTTTGGAAGCTCCCGTAGTGAGTGACAGCTGTACCCCCCATGCTGCCCGCACACACTGAGGGGCAGTTTGGGGCCTTATTAAACGTGTGTTCCCCTCACGAACTCAGGACACTACACTGCCTGGGATCGAGCACACGCTCTGTAAGCGAGAGTCTGAGGATTCGGAAATAAGATTTATTCATTAAGGGTTCGCGGAACAATTTTTTTTTATAACAGGGGAGCACAGTGTAATAAAGGTTGGAAACCGCTAATATAGCCAACTCAGTCCAAGTAAGAGCCAATAAAGATAAGGAGGTAGAAGAGGGGAGGGGGAATTTGCCTGGGCAATTATATTTGTTTGCAAAGTAACAGGGATTGCACCTTTAAATAGTACAATAATACTACGAGGACTTTAAGGGGGCTATGCACAAAGCAGTGATAAGTGTTTTTAAGTACGATAAATGTCTTTAGAGTGCAATACTGCGTGCTGCGCGATACACAAAGCAGTGATAACACTGCAGTATCGCGCTTAAAAGGCTTTTTATCACCAAAAAACAGTCAGTGATAAAAAAGTTTTTTTGCCAGTCTGCACGATTCACAAAGCAGTGATAACTGAATCGCACTGTAAAAGCTCAATATCTTTTCACCAGCTAAAGGCTGGCGCAAAAGAGATTGAGCCATGAATAAAAACATTATTTATTTTTTTTGCACAGCACTAACACAAGAGGACGGTGGGGGTCTCTGGGTGGTCCCCGGGGGTGTCTGGTGGCCCTCGAGTGGTCCCCGCGGGTGTCCGGGGGCCCTCGGGTGGTCTCCGCAGGTGTCCGGGGGCCCCACAGGGCTTTTTTGGGCAAATGCTTGCTTGTATTTCTTTTAAATGCATTTTTGTTCTTTGCTTTTGTAGCCATGCCATCTGTGGCTACTAGTCTGCTTCTCTCCTGGCAGTAAGACCTGGTACAATCAGGCTGCCAGTAGTTAATATGGGGTTTTCCCCCTCCTTGGTGCTGCACTTGAGTGACAGCAGGAGGCGGTGAAATCAGGCCTGGGCATGACCAATCATGAGACAGACCTGGTGTCCTCCTCCTGGCAGCACTTAAGGGCAGCGATGCCCCAAATTCAGGAGTGCTTCTACCCACTTGAGAGGGGCAGGTCAAACAGCCAAGAGCCTGACTATTGGGCCTTCTCTGGTCCTCTTCCCTCCGGGGGAGAGTGAGTGTGTACTATACCTCTGCCCCTGCTAGAAGCGCAGGGAAGAGCTGAGACTTCTATGGGTGCCTTGGCCTGTAGTGAAGGTCCAGGGACCATTCTTCATTGGTAGCTGAGAGTGACTGTTTAGGCAGCACCTGCCGTGTACTGTGCTGCACAGAGAGAGAGAGAGACAATAAACCGTTCCTGTTTGCTTATACCTCCGGCCTGGTGCGCGATCTTACTAGGGGGAGAGTCAATCGGTTCTACTGTGGGAGATCAACTTCAGTTCCATGGTGCCTATGGCAGATAGAGGCGCTGCACAGCTAAGAATATGTAGGGTATGAACCCCAGAAGCCTAGTCCTGTGTCCCCACTACCATCGGCGGATGACTCAGCCCTCCTACCAGCAGGTATCATGCACCACACGTACAGTAATGACCAAATCTCCCACCAGGTGGGGAAAACCCCGTCACACATTTAAATATGTATGCTATTTATTTTGTGTATTGATTTTGAATGATGGTGCTTTTTGTTGGGTTTACAATTCTTTATTTCAGTATTTCTTTGGGTGTTTGCTTTTTAATTTTGGTTTGTTGTTGGTATTTTTATTTGGAGCTTTCTTTTATTTATTAATGGTTTTGTTTGGGTGTTTTAAGAGTTAATTCTGGTGTTTATTGGTATTTTCTTAATTGATTGCTGGTAATTTTGTTGTGTTTACTTGTTTATTGTTGTTTATTTGGTGATTGTTTTGATTGCATTGCATATTGTTGTTGGTTGTTTATTTTGTAGGTTGACCATTGACTGCCATAGTGTTAAATCATGCCCATATTATATGGCATGATGTACCCACTGTGCCAATCAATTGGTGTATTGGCATTTATAATTTGTTTAGTTTTCTATGTAATGTGTTTTATTTTGGGCCTGTTTTGTTTTAGCTTCACCATTTATTGCTATAGTGGTAAAACATGCCCATATTATATGCGCATGATGTACCCACTGTACCAATGGATGGGTGGATGTTGGGAGTAGTTGCCTGGGGAGGGTGATTAGGCCACCTGGATGTGTAGTGGGGGGTGTGGGGTTAACCCCTTAATTACTATAGCAGCAACGGAGGACATGGATGGTGATGAGGACGGCCTTCATTGTGGCAGGCTGCAGGGGTGAGTGCAAGTTTTATTTACTTTATTTCTGCTTGTTAATATTTTATTTTAAAAGGGCAAATGCACTATTATCCATATCTGGATAATAGTAATTTTGCCCATTACTGTACTGTATGTGTTAGGGGGGAGTGGGGTGAAAGGGGTCTGTATTTATTTAAAAGAATTTGACTTTTTTTTTGGCACAGGATTGGTACTGCAGGCCAGCATGGACCCCTGGACACACGCAGGGACCACCCGAGGATCACCGGACTCCCGCGGGAACCATCCGAGGACCCCTAGACACCGGTGGGGACCAACCGGGGACCCCGGACCACCTGGAGACCCACCACGGACACCAGCGGGGACCACTTGAGGGCCCCCGCCAGCCTCTAGTATAATTCCTGTGCATAATTTTCGCTTATATGTATGTTAGGGTTATATAGAGGTTGTTCGGGGCACATGGGGTGGACGGGTAGTATATATTGCAATGTTTATTGGGGACAATTGCCCCCCAATAAATCTGCTATTGTGCCTTAACCCATTCATTACATAGTTACATAGTTACATAGTAGAAGAGGTTGAAAAAAGACTTCCGTCCATCAAGTTCAACCTATGCTAAATTTAGACAACAGATACTTTATCCTATATCTATACTTATTGATCCAGAGGAAGGCAAACAAAAAACCCCATTAAGGGGAAAAATGAATTCCTTCCTGACTCCAAGAATTGGCAATCGGATTAATCCCTGGATCAACATCCTTCCCATGTAAACTTATTTGGTATATCACTGTATACCTTTCCAATCTAAAAAGATGTCCAACCTTTTTTTGAACAAATCTATTATATCTCCCATCACAGTCTCCATGGGTAATGAATTCCACATTTTAACTGCCCTTACTGTAAAGAACCCTTTCATTTGTTGCTGGTGAAATTTCCTTTCCTCCAACCTTAAGGGATGGCCCGAGTCCTTTGTACTGCCCGTGGGATGAATAGTTCTTTTGAAAGCTCCTTGTATTGTCCCTGAATATATTTGTATATAGTTATCATATCCCCTCTTAGATGCCTCTTTTCTAATGTAAATAAATCTAATTTAGCTAGCCTTTCCTCATAAGTTAGAATGTCCATCCCCTGTATTAATTTGGTGGCTCTTCTCTGCACTCTCTCTATTTCCATACTGTCTTTTCTTAGGATTGGTGCCCAAAATTGTACTCCATATTCAAGGTGTGGTCTTACTAATGCTTTGTAAAAGGGCATAATTATGTTTACTTCCCTTCCATCCAGAATACATCAAACCCAGTTAACTTCTGGAAGGTTATCAACAATATATTCCAGCCTCCTAACCATCAACAACCAAGTAATATCACTAAGGGGGATATTACTCTGACAAACCCCACTGAGATTGCAAATGCATTCAATGATTACTTTGTGGTGTGTGCCACTAACTTATTAGCGAAATGCAGCCCAAACCACAAACCTGAATCTTATCCTGGGAGTACCCCTACAGTCCCACCCCCTCCCAACACTGCCCACAATTTTCAATTTGGCCCAGTACCTGAAGAGGAGATTATACAAGCGCTCCTCAAACTAAAACTAAGCAGCCAATGTGGACCCGACTTACTACAATCTAGGTTCCTACGACTTGGTGCCCCAGCCATTGCCAAACCAATTGCGTCCATATTCAACTCTATCCTGTCTGCAGGCCATATCCCTAAGACCTGGAAAACTTCCAGAGTTGTCCCAATCTTCAAAAGTGGGGACAAAACCACTGTCTCAAACTACAGGCCAATCTCACTTCTCCCAATTCTATCCAAAGTCATGGAAAAATGTGTCCACTCCCAATTAAGCGATTTCTATACCAAGACAAATTTCTCTAGCCAATTCCAATCTGGGTTTCGTCCCAAACACTCCACCGTAACTACCCTGCTAAAAGTTTGCAATGAAATCCAGTGTGGAATGGAACGGGGACAACTCACTGGTGCAGAATTCCTAGATTTTGCAAAGGCTTTTGACACAGTTGATCATGCTATCCTGCTTAACAAACTCCAGAGCTCTGGAATAGGGAAACATGCTTTAAACTGGTTTCAGTCCTACTTATCAGGAAGATCCCAACATGTGTCCATCTCAGGCTCTAACTCCAACCCCTTGGATATCACCTGTGGTGTCCCGCAAGGCTCTGTTCTGGGGCCCCTACTCTTCTCAGTGTTCATTAATGATCTTCCCACAGCTTGTAAGGAAGCCTCAATACACATGTATACAGATGACACAATCCTATATGCGCACAGCCATAGCCTCTCTGACCTTCAACACATACTTCAGTCTGACTTTTTGAGACTCGAAAACTGGATTTCCCAAAACAAACTGTTTTTAAACACTGACAAGACTGTAACAATGGTATTTGGGACCAAGACTAAATTTGTAAAGCTTCCAGTGACTGAGCTCCAGATTAGAACCAACGCTAACACCACCCTAACACCTGTCACTAGTTTTAAATACCTGGGCTTATGGTTTGATTCCCACTTAACATTCGGGATGCACATTGATACCCTGACAACCAAGACCTATGCCAAACTAGGGGTACTTTACAGGAACAAATCCTCCCTAAGTCTCCTGGTCAGAAAGCGTATCGCACAGCAGATGCTAATGCCAATTATTGACTATGGAGACATAGTATATGGCTCGGCTCCTCAAACCCACCTTTGCAAACTTGACACCCTCTACAATTCAATTTGTCGTTTTGTTCTCCAATGCAACTACAACACACATCACTGCGAAATGCTCAAAGAACTAGATTGGTCAACACTAGAGTCTAGGCGCAAAGTTCACCTTTGCTGTCTTGCCTTTAAATTCTTCATGGGCAAGCTACCCAGCAACCTGAACAAGCTTCTCACCCCTACCACTTGCAGCACTTATCACCTGAGATCAGACTCCAAAAGACTATTAATGGTCCCAAGGCTCAACAAAGTATCCGGACGTTCCTCCTTCTCCTTCCGTGCACCCCAAAACTGGAACAACCTACCAGAGACTCTCACATCCACCACCAGTCTAAGTTCCTTCAAATCTAAGCTGTCTCACATTTTAACCTGGTCTGTAACTGTTTCATACGCTCATAATATATATTTTCTTTAACTGTGCACGCAATGTCTTGTATATAATGTATACCCTGTTCATTTATGTAACTGTACTTGTAACCATGTATTATTTATTTTACTCTGTGCCCAGGACATACTTGAAAATGAGAGGTAACGCTCAATGTATTACTTCCTGGTAAAATATTTTATAAATAAATAAATCCATTGCCCGTTTGATGCAAGATAAGATCTTGTTTGCCTTTGCAGCTACTGCATGACATTGGGCACTATTGCTAAGCCTGCTGTCTACAAGCACTCCTAAATCCTTCTCCATCAAAGATTCCCCCAATATATTTCCATTTAATTTTTAAGTCGCCTTTTTATTCTTGTATCCCAAATGCATAACCTTACATTTATCTGTATTAAACCTCATCTGCCATTTACCTGCCCACGTTTCCAGTCTCTCCAAGTCCTTCTGAAGAGAAATTACATCCTGCTCTGATTCTATTACCTTACACAATTTCATATCATCAGCAAAGATGGAGACTTTGCTCTCGATCCCAACCTCAAGGTCATTAATAAAAATGGTAAAAAGCAGGGGTCCCAGTACCGATCCCTGAGGTACTCCACTCACGACTTTAGCCCAACCTGAAAAAATTCAATTTATGACAACCCTCTGTTGTCTGTCCTTTAACCAGTTTTCAATCCAGGTACATATATTATTACTGAGTCCAACTTTCTTTATTTTGTACACCAACCTCTTGTGTGAAACCGTATCAAAAGCCTTTGCAAAATCTAAGTAGACCACATCAACTCCATTACCCTGGTCTAAATTCCTACTTACCTCCTCAAAGAAACAAATAAAGTTTGTTTGGCAAGATCTATCCTTCATAAATCCATGCTGACTATTACTAATAATTTTGTTTTCCATTAGGTATTCCTGAATATTATCCCGTAATAAACCTTCAAGTAGTTTCCCTACTATTGAAGTCAGGCTTACAGATCTGTAATTTCCCGGTTGTGATCTAGCTCCCTTTTTAAATATAGGCACCACATCTGCTTTACGCCAATCTTGTGGTACTGAGCCTGTGGAAATGGAGTCCTTGAATATTAAATATAATGGTTTTGCTATTACTGAGCTTAACTCCTTGAGAACTCTTGGATGTATGCCATCGGGGCCAGGTGCCTTATTAACTTTAATTTTTTCAAGTCGCTTATGAACTTCTTCCTCAGTTAACCAATTGTTCATTAATATGGAGGTTGTGGCTTCATCCTGCGGCACTACTATTGAACTTGATTCTTCCCTGGTAAACACAGAGGCAAAGAATTTGTTTAATACCTCAGCTTTTTCCTTATCTCCAATAATCTGCCTACCCATCTCACACTGAAAAGGTCCTATATTTTCTTTTCTCATTTTTTTGTTATTAGAGTACTTAAAGAATTGTTTAGGGTTGACCTTACTTTCTATTGCAATCCTTTTTTCATTATCCATTTTTGCTCATTTGATTGCCCTTTTTCAAGTTTTGTTACATTCCTTATAATTCTGATACGATGTCTCTGTCCCTTCTGACTTAAAGTATCTAAACGCCTTCCTCTTCTTGTCCATTTCCTCCCATACCTGTTTATTTAGCCACATTGGTTTTGACTTAATTCTTTTATACTTATTACCCAAGGGTATACACTGATAAGTGTGCTTTTCTAACAATGTTTTAAAGACTGCCCATTTATCTTCTACATTTTCCCTGCAAAAACATCATCCAATTGTATTACTACTAGATTAGACCTCAGTTTATTAAAATCTGCCTTTCCAAAATTGAAGGTCTTTGTTGAACCCAAGAAATCTATTTTTTGATAATTTATTTCAAATGAGACCATGTTATGATCACTGTTACCCAAATGATCCAGGACTTGAATATTTGTTATTACTTCTACATTGTTTGATATGACCAAATCCAGTATTGCCCCTCTCCTGGTTGGTTCCTCAATAATTTGGGTCATATAATTATCTTTAAACACCCCCAAAAACCTGTTTCCTCTTGTTGTAACGCTAATCTCATTGCCCCAGTCTATGTCTGGATAATTAAAATCCCCCATTATGCAAACATGACCCAGTTTTGATGCCTTCTCCATTTGCAAAAGTATTTTAGCTTCCTCAATCTCACAGATATTTGGTGGTTTATAGCATATTCCCACAAACATTTTCTTTATACTTTTACCTCCACTGCTAATTTCTATCCACAAAGTCTCTACATTTTCATCATTTCCTTCTTAGACATCATCCCTTATAATAGGTTTTAGATGCGGTTTAACATATAAACATACTCCACCTCCCCTTCTATTTGTTCGATCCTTCCGAAAAATAGAATAACCCTCTAAATTAACTGTCCAGTCATGAGTTTCATCCCACCATGTTTTAGTAATGCCTATGATATCATACTGCTCCCTTGCAGCTATTAATTCAAGCTCCCCATTTTATCTGTCAGGCTTCTTGCATTAGCAAGCATGCATTTCAGTTTTTTTTCAGCCTGTACTATTATCTTATCTGCTCCTTCCTTTCTGCGCCCACTTTGTTTAGTCTTTAGAAGTTTTCTAGTATTATCTGTATTTACTATGGGTGTCTCACTGCTTGTCAAACTTGCACTTGCCCCCATTCTACCTCCATACCACCTTGTATCCTCATCTATTCCATTTAGTTCATTATCTGTTTCATTCCCCTCCCCCACCATCCTAGTTTAAAATCTCCTCCAACCTTTTTAGCATTCTCCCCCCTAGCACAGAAGATCCCTCTTCATTGAGCTGCAATCCGTCCCTAGAATATAGATGGCACATCTCAGAAAAGGAGTCCCAGTGCTCTAAAAACCCAAACCCCTCCTTCCTGCACCACTTTCTTAGCCATGCATTAACCTCCCTGATCTCTGAATGTCTCCCTGCGGTAGCGCATGGCACTGGTAGTATTTCAGAAAATACTACCTTGGAGGTCCTTGCCTTAAACTTATGGCCTAGATCCCTGTAATCATTTTTTAGGACCCTCCATCTTTCTCTAACTTTGTCATTGGTGCCAATGTGTACCAAGACCGCCGGGTCAATCCCAGCCCCCCACCCCCCAACAATATGTCTACCCAATTAGTGGGTAGCTGCTAAGGTAATGATGCTGCTTTAATGTAATTTTTTTTAATAGTGTGCGGGAGCAGGAGGTCGCCTGAGCTGAACTGCTTTGATTTCTGGATCAGGGACACCCTGCTTCCCGAGTTACAGGCCTCGGTATGGGGCATTGGGTGCCAATATCGACGCCATTTTTAAATCGTCTGCATCACATGACCGGGGGATTTAAATAATGAAGGAGATACCGGCACCCCATTTCTGGGCCTGGAACTCTGGATGCAGGGGTTCCCCGATTCTGAAATCAATGCGGTTGGTCTCTGGAGACCCCCTGCTCCCGCACACTATTAATAAAAATTACATTAAAGCGACTACCGCTACGGTAATGAATTATTATTTCTTTTTATTGGTATTTTGATACTAGTGTACATGAGCAGGGGGTCTCCTGAGGTGAACCGCATTGGTTTCCGCCTCGGGGACCCCTTACTTCATGAGATACAGGCCCTGTTTATGGGGTGCCGGTATCCCCCTGCAGGATTTAAATCCCCCTGTCACGTGGCACGGGAGATTTAAAAGCACTATATAAAATTTATAGCGTGATAGCACTGGGAAAAAAAACAGGTCGCACGATAGTGCATTATTTTTCTTGCACTTAAAAAAATGGCTTTCAACTCTTAGTGAATCCTGCTTTTAGCTTCATTTTATAAAGCGTGATAAAAAAAAAATGCATAGTCGCATGAAGCAGCAGAAGCAATGATTTTATCACTGATTTGTGAATCGCCCCCTATATGATCCATATAACACCAAATTAAAAGTTGTGAAAAATAGAGTTGAAACTACTGTAAGGGGGCTATGCACTAAGCTCTGAGCTATTAAGTAATATTATTGGGTAATAAGTATAAAAGAAATAAGTCAAAACCAATGTGGCTAAATTAACAGGTAGTTGAGGAAATGGACAAGAAGAGGAAGGTGTTTAGATTCTTTAAGTCAGAAGGGACAGAAACATCGTATCAGAATTATAAGGATTGTAACAAAAATTGCAAAAGGGCAATCAAATTAGCAAAAATGGATAATGAAAAAAGGATTGCAATAGAAAGTAAGGTCAACCCTAAAAAGTTCTTTAAGTACCTTAATAACAAAAAAATGAGAAAAGAAAATATAGGACCCTTTCAGTGTGAGATGGTGTAGAGGGAGAAGGGGGTTGGCCCGGTATTAAAGGGGTTGCACCCCATATGGCCACCACCTGACCTCATCAGGGAGGCAAGGGGTTAACTGGACTGTGGTCCAGGAATGTGGCTTACACCTTGTCATGTCAGGAAAATGTATTTTCCCCTGTTCCCATGTTTCATTGTAATGTCAGTGTCTGCACCACACACACACACCGGGATCCATCCGGGAGGGCAAGGGTTAATAGTTGTATTGTGACTATAGCCCGTTGTTTTCAATGGGGATTTAGTGACAAACTGTGATTTATTTTACAGCGGAGAATTTTGTGTTAAAGTATGAAACGGTTTAAGTGGTATTGTGTATCTCCGGTTCTGAAGGTTGCAGCAGGCTGAAACTTGGATCATATGATGTCCCGGTTCCGACATTAAGATCTGGAAAGTTTGGACCCGCTGGACCCAACGGCACCGGATATTTTAATATGTCTGTGTTTTAACTTTAATATTGTTTTCCAAGGCGGGGATAAAAACCCGCGCAGATTCCTTCACACAAAGGAATGCAAATGGTCAGGGGGGCGACCCAAAGTCTAGGAACCAAGTACTTATCAAAAGACTCTGCCACTCTAACTGTTTACCTGAGGGCGGAGAAGCATCAAACTTGAGTGGTTTGTAAATGTTATATCTACACCTACAAACAATGAAGATCCTGCCAGATACTTCATTTGGTAGACTGGTCATCGCCCCAGATTTAATTATGGGGCTACAGAAATAAGACCCTCAGAGTCCCAGTATGCATGGGCTTACTAGCTGGGGGGCATGGGTTAAACTACGTTTCCACGTTAGGAATTAGATACAGATAATGTTCACCAAAAGTCTGTATTCAATGTTAAGAATAGGGTTACAAAGGTATATAAACTGTGTCAACCCTACAGTTCTTGTTCTTCTGATTTCACCTTGAATGTCACCGGATTGCTGGAGAATTGCTAGCTGATAATTCTCCATTCCCCAACCCTATGTAAGTGTTACCTTCTTGCCTGTTAATTGTACTAAATTGCTGTGTTCACCTTTTTTAAGGAATAAATATATTTTATTATATCTAAGCCTCGTTCAGTTCAACCCAGATATTTGGTGTTTGTTATATCTTGTCATAAGTTACCGTGACAAGCTCTATAATTAACTGGTGGCAGCGGCGGGATTGAACTGAACCTGTATTACAGTATACTGCGGGACCCTGTAATATAGTGGGAACTCAAAGGGAATTGCGAGTTCCTGGGACTAAAAATATTGAACACCCAGTAGTGCAACAGTTAACACAAGTTGTAACACCACCTCACTGCTGCGACCGTGAACCATGAGCGAGGCTGAAGGCTCATCCAACATGAGGACCCGAGCTCAGCTGAAAGACAAGTGCCGTTAATATGGACTGTCCTATGAGAACCAGGAGGTCGCAGACATGGTTGACGCAATCGATGACTATGAAGCCCGGCTGGCAGAGCCTCAGGATACGGCTCAGCTTGCCCTTATACAGCCACCCGGAGATCAGGGAAGGAACCCAGTGCTGGGGCGGCGGGATCTCGGGGAGGGAACTAGTGCACCTCCCGGGAGCAGTGCAACAGGAGGGGTACTGTTTGCTGCGGCTACCAGTCCGTTCACCCCTGAAATGTTGGCACTGATTACTACGTGGGGTGACAGAGGGACACCGGAGGAGCGGCTGCAGTTTATCACTATGGCAGTGAACAGACCCGCTTATTGCCCCCCTGTCCAACCCAACAAAGATGAACTCAAACTGGATCAGCACAGTCTCACCAAGTTCGTGGAAGGTACCGATCAGATCAACAGTTTTCTAAAGAACTTTGAAACACAGTGTCGGCGGTACAAAGTGCTTCCCCAGCAACGGGTTGCACGTTTGGACCCCTTACTGTCCGGCTTGGCTAAGCAGACGATGATGGCGCTTCCAGATGAGTATGCTGATGACTATAACCACCTGAAAGAACTGTTACTGTTTCAATACGGTTTTACCCCTGAAGCCTACAGGGGTAAATTCCGGCAGGAAGAGAGGCAGCCCCTGGAGTCCTATGTTACCTACGTGACCCACATGGCTTTGTACGAGATACGCTGGGAGGAGGGCTATGAGGCACGGACTTACCAACGTCTGTTGGACCTCATCTTTCAGGAGCAGCTCATGCAGCAGTGCCCACCGGCAGTGAGGGCTTGGGTGTACGACAAGAAGCCCAAGACTTACAAGGAGGTGGCGAGGCTTGCAGACGACTATGTGACCAGCTGAGTCCTGATGCCCGCCAAAGCAGTAGCCAAGGCGGCGGTGGCAGCGGCACCGGCCAAAAAGTCTGCTAATACCCCCCAATGGACTCAGAGGCTGCCTGCGGGCAGCAGTCCACCGAAGGCGGGGGAGCTCCGGCACGAGCGCCGGTGCTTCAACTGCAACCGCCCTGGTCACATCAGACCAGATTGCCCAGAACCCCTGCGTTTCGGCGGACCCCATCAGGTGCAACGCACCCCAGGTGCGAAGCCGGTAGCCCGCGTGCGGGTGGCTTCCACCAAAGACTCCGGACCGGTCATGGAACCAACTCCCAGCGAGACGTCCCGTGCCATACCTGTCCCGGTTTCATCGGTGCCTAAAGCCAGGAGCAGAGGACATCTCAGCGAGGACCTGCAGCAGACGGACAGCCAGAGCAGACATCTCACCCCGGTCACAGTCGGTGACCGGCAAGCAGTCAACTTGATGGATTCAGGAGCTGCAGTGACCCTGGTCCGACCTGATATGGTCAGGCCAGAGGAATTACTCCCAGGCCCAGGGATAAAGATCACTGTGGCCGATGGAGAGCCACGTTTCCTGCAAGTGGCCAGAATCTTTTTGAATTGGGGGAGGGCTAGGGTGTGCGGGAGGTGGGGATTTTACCCAGTTTGGATGCTGAAGTTCTTCTTGGCAACGATCTGGGTCCGATGACCTGCACCTACGACCGAGTGCCCAAACCCGCTGCAGTGGCGGCGGTTACTCGGAGCCAGACAGCGACAATGGCGGCAGCGCCAGTCCCCCAGCCTTTGGGACCAACGTTAGCGGAGGGCGCAGAGGAGCCCGGGGAGGTAAGCCAGGATCAGTTGCAACCACAGACTGACTTACTGTTTCTCTTCACCCTTCCCCATTCTCCGAAAAATGACATGACTCGGGGGTGGCCAGAATTAGGAGCCCAGTGTAGGGAGGCAGTGAAGACAGACCCTACCATGGCCGGCGTGAGACTTCGGGTGAATCTCAGCAGGGGAAGGCACTGAGCACTGCCTATGGTATAAGTGACTCCTGTATAGAGAAGAAGGGAACCCAGGGATAGAGGAGGGATTGACCGTTAAGCGACAGCTAGTAGTGCCCCAGGGGTACTGACAGCAACTGTTACGGGCAGCTCACTCTATTCCGTTAGCGGGACATCAGGGGTCAACAGAATGCGAGCCCGGTTATTACAGCTTTACTACTGGCCGGGGGCATCTCAAGATGTGGGCAGTTTCTGCCGCTCTTGTGATGTCTGCCAGCGAGTGGGTAAGGCGGGCGACCGTGTGAAGGCACCCCTGAAACTCCTACCGATAATAGGGGAACCCTTCCAGAAAGTAGCGATGGATCTTGTACAGTAGGACCTCTTATGATTCTTAGCAGGTCAGGGAAGTGCTACATCCTCGCGATGCTGGATTTTGCAACCCGGTACCCTGAGGCTGTAGCGCTTGGCACCATAGATGCCAAGACAGTGGCAGCAGCTTTGCTGAACATTTTTTCTAGTGTAGGTTTCCCTAGTGAGATTCTAACCGATCAGGGGTCGCAGTTCATGAGTGATCTGTTACATGTCTCTGGGATGCATGCGGTGTACAGCATCGACACACTACCCCTTACCATCCCCAGACAAACGGATTATGTGAGAGGTTTAACGGTACCCTGAAGCAGATGCTTGGACCTTTATAGAGGCAGAGGGGAAAGACTGGGAGATTCATTTACAGCACTTGCTGTTTGCATACCGAGAGGTACCGCAGGAATCTACAGGCTTCTCCCCCTTCGAGCTACAATATGGCCACAGGGTACGTGGACCTCTGGACCTATTCCATGAGGGATGGGAAGGGGTGGCTACTGCTACTGATGCTTCAGTGATCCAGTATGTAGTAGATCTCCGAGACCAGTTAGAGATGCTCATGGGGGTGCCCCAGGACCACCTCAGGGCCGCTCAGACCAAGCAAAAGCAATGGTATGACCGGAATGCCCGTAGCAGGGAATTCATCCCAGGACAGCAGGGGCTTGTTCTCAAACCCACTTGGGAGAACAAGTTGATGGCTGCCTGGTCGGGACCGTACCCGGTTATCCGAAAGGTGAATGGGTACAACTACGTTGTACAGGTAGAGCCTGAGAGGCATAAGACATATCACGTCAATATGCTGAAAGAATACAGAGCACCGAGTATGGGAGCAGTAATGGCCATTTGTAGCCCACTGCTGGAGGATCCGGCGAGCAATGCTCTGCCTGATCTCCTAGGGGAGGCTAGGCAGGGAAACACTGTGGAACAGATGGAGATAGGGGCACAGTTAAGTGCTAGGCAGAAGGAGAAGCCAGGGACATGCTAGCTAAGTATAGGGCCCTCTTCACTGACAAGCCAGGGACCACACATCTCACCAAATACCCAGTGCACACAGGGGACCTGCAGCCTCTGCATAAGCACGCTTATAGAGTGTCAGCAGAGGTCAAGACCAGTATTGAGAGGGAGATAGAGGAGATGCTGACCCTAGGGGTAATTACTCTGTCCCAGAGTCCTTGGCCAAGCCTGGTAGTTCAAGTTCCTAAGAAGGACAAGACCACCCGGTTTTGTGTGGACTACCGCTTGCTCAATGCTTGGACGGTGTCAGATGCCTACCCCATGCCCCACACGGATGAGTTACTGGATGAACTCGCGGGGGCAAAGTATCTGACCACCATGGATTTGAGCAAAGGCTATTGGCAAATCCCACTGACCCTGGAGGCTAGGGAGTAGTCTGCCTTCATCACTCCAAGTGGCCGCTATGAGTTTTTAGTGATGCCATTTGGGATGAAGAATGCCCCGGCTACCTTCCAACGCTTGGTCAATAGGTAACTGGAAGGGATGCAGAGCTATGCCAGGGCTTACTTAGATGACATTGCTGTCTTTAGTAATTCCTGGGACTCCCACTTAGGACATGTAGCTGCGGTGCTGGATAGGATCAGGGAGGCTGGGCTTACCTTGAAACCCACTAAGTGTATTGTAGGGATGGCAGAGGTCCTGTACTTAGGGCACAGGGTGGGTGGAGGGCACCTCAAACCATAGCCAGCCAAGGTAGAAGCCATAGTTCAGTGGCCTGTTCCAAAAACTAAGAAACAGGTCATGGCATTTTTGGGCACCGCAGGGTACTATAGGAAGTTTGTCCCACAGTACAGTGCCGTGGCCAAACCCCTGACTGATTTGACTAAGAAGCAACTGCCTGTGCTTATCACCTGGACTCCTGCCTGTGAAACTGCTTTCCAGGCACTGAAAACTGCGCTTGCTGGGGCCTCCATACTGGCTGCCCCGTACTATACCAAACATTTCCTTATACAGACTGATGCCTCGGACTATGGCATTGGGACTGTGTTGAGCCAGGTGGGGGATGACGGCAGAGAGCACCCTGTGGTGTACCTCAGCCAAAAACTACTCCCCAGAGAGTTGGCCATTGAGAAAGAGTGCTTGGCCATTGTGTGGGCACTCAAAAAGCTCCAGCCCTATGTGTATGGAAGGGCTTTCACGGTCCTCACCAACCACAACCCCCTGAGTTGGCTGCAGAGGGCATCAGGGGAAAATGCCAAGTTGCTAACGTGGAGCTTGGCCTTGCAAGAGTTTGAGTTTACTATTCAGCACAAAAAGGCTAGTGAAAACAGCAATGCTGATGGACTTTAACGTCAGGACTATCCCTCTAAGACTGAGTTCGTTAAGGATGCCAGCAGTGCCCCACTCCCCGTTAGGGCCAGTGGGCCACAGGTCACCCATTAAGAAGGGGAGGTGTCGAGGGAGAGGGGGGTTGGCCCGGTATTAAAGGGGTTGCACCCCATATGGCCACCCCCTGACCTCAGCAGTGAGGCAAGGGGTTAACTGGACTGCAGTCCAGGAATGTGGCTTACACCTTGTCATGTCAGGAAAATTTATTTTCCCCTGTTCCCATGTTTCATTATAATGTCAGTGTCTGCACCACACACACACACCGGGATCCATCTGGGAGGGCAAGGGTTAATAGTTGTATAGTGACTATAGCCCATTGTTTTCAATGGGGATTTAGTGACAAACTGTGATTTATTTTACAGCGGAGAATTTTGTGTTAAAGTATGAAACGGTTTAAGTGGTATTGTGTATCTCTGGTTCTGAAGGTTGCAGCAGGCTGAAACTTGGATCATATGAAGTCCCGGTTCCGACATTAAGATCTGGAAAGTTTGGACCCGCTGGACCCAACAGAACCAGATATTTTAATATGTCTGTGTTTTAACTTTAATAATGTATTCCAAGGCGGGGATAAAAACCCGCGCAGATTCCTTCACACAAAGGAATGCAAATGGTCAGGGGGGCGACCCAAAGTCTAGGAACCAAGTACTGATCAAAAGACTCTGCCACTCTAACTGTTTACCTGAGGGCGGAGAAGCATCAAACTTGAGTGGTTTGTAAGTGTTATATCTACACCTACAAACAATGAAGATCCTGCCAGAAACTTCATTTGGTAGACTGGTCATTGCCCCTGATTTAATTATGGGGCTACAGAAATAAGACCCTCAGAGTCCCAGTATGCATGGGCTAACTAGCTGGGGGGCATGGGTTAAACTGCGTTTCCACGTTAGGGATTGGATACAGATAATTGTTCACCAATAGTCTGTATTCATTGTTAAGAATAGGGTTACAAAGGTATATAAACTGTGTCAACCCTACAGTTCTTGTTCTTCTGATTTCACCTTGAATGTCACCGGATTGCTGGAGAATTGCTAGCTGATACTTCTCCATTCCCCAACCCTATGTAAGTGTTACCTTCTTGCCTGTTAATTGTACTAAATTGCTGTGTTCACCTTTTTTAAGGAATAAATATATTTTATTATATCTAAGCCTCGTTCAGTTCAACCCAGATATTTGGTGTTTGTTATATCTTGTCATAAGTTACCGTGACAGATGGGTAGGCAATGTATTGGCGATAAGGAAAAAGCTGAGGTATTAAACAAATTCTTTGCCTTTGTGTTTACCAGGGAAGGATCAAGGTCAATAGTAGTGCCGCAGGAGGAAGCCACAACCTCCATATTAATGAACAATTGGTTAACTGAGGAAGAAGTTCATAAGCGACTTGAAAAAATTTAAGTAAATAAGGCACCTGGCCCCGATGGCATTCATCCAAGAGTTCTCAAGGAATTAATCTCAGTAATAGTCAAACCATTATATTTAATATTAAAAGACTCCATTTCCACAGGATCAGTACCACAAGATATGCGTAAAGCAGATGTGGTGCCTATATTTAAAAAGGGAGCTATATAACAACCAGGAAATTACAGACCTGTAAGCCTGACTTCAATAGTAGGGAAACTACTTGAAGGTTTAATACGGGATAATATTCAGGAATACCTAATGGAAAACAAAATTATTAGTAATAGTCAGCATGGATTTATGAAGGATAGATCTTGCCAAACTAACCTTACCTGTTTCTTTGAGGAGGTAAGTAGGCATTTAGACCAGGGTAGTGCACTTGATGTGATCTACTTAGATTTTGCAAAGGCTTTTGATACGGTTTCACACAAGAGGTTGGTGTACAAAATACAGAAAATTGGACTCAGTAATAATATATGCACCTGGATTGAAAACTGGTTAAAGGACAGACAACAGAGGGTTGTCATAAATGGAACTTTTCAGGTTGGGCTAAAGTCATGAGTGGAGTACCTCAGGGATCGGTACTGGGACCCCTGCTTTTTATCTTGTTTATTAATGACCTTGAGGTTGGGATCGAGAGCAAAGTCTCCATCTTTGCTGATGATACGAAATTGTGTAAGGTAATAGAATCAGAGCAGGATGTAATTTCTCTTCAGAAGGACTTGGAGAGACTGGAAACGTGGGCAGGTAAATGGCAGATGAGGTTTAATACAGATAAATGTAAGGTTATGCATTTGGGATACAAGAATAAAAAGGCGACTTACAAATTAAATGGAAATATATTGGGGGAATCCTTGATGGAGAAGGATTTAGGAGTGCTTGTAGACAGCAGGCTTAGCAATAGTGCCCAATGTCATGCAGTAGCTGCAAAGGCAAACAAGATCTTATCTTGCATCAAACGGGCAATGGATGGAAGGGAAGTAAACATAATTATGCCCCTTTACAAAGCATTAGTAAGACCACACCTTGAATATGGAGTACAATTTTGGGCACCAATCCTAAGAAAAGACATTATGGAACTAGAGAGACTGCAGAGAAGAGCCACCAAATTAATAAAGGGGATGGACAATCTAACTTATGAGGAGAGGCTAGCTAAATTAGATTTATTTACATTAGAAAAGAGAAAAGCGTCTAAGAGGGGATATGATAACTATATACAAATATATTCAGTGACAATACAAAGGAGCTTTCAAAATAACTATTCTTCTCACGGGCAGTACAAAGGACTTGGGGCCATCCCTTAAGGTTGGAGGAAAGGAAATTTCACCAGCAACTGAAAGGGTTCTTTACAGTAAGGGCAGTTCAAATGTGGAATTCATTACCCATGGAGACTGTGATGGCAGATACAATAGATTTGTTCAAAAAAAGGTTGGACATCTTTTTAGATGGGAAAGGTATACTGCACCGACACACTTTATTCTAGCAAATACCCGGTATGTACCTGGCAGATACCTGGAATGCGCCACTCCTCACCACTGACAAGCCCCGTTGCATTTGCCTTCCCAGCCTGGGTTCATGCCTGGCTGATGGGCGGCTGATCTGTTAAATGATAATGATTAGGATTTAATAGGCTGCAATGCTTCGCGTGTCTACCAGATGGCATAAATTCATGAATTGTAATGCAGTATATATATATATACTGTGCAGTATTGCAGCCAGCGGGAATAAAATGCTTCAATCCCTGCTTGGAAAATAACTCAATGCACTCGGGCAGAAAACAGTCACAAACCTCAATACACCCGGGTATACCCGAATTCGTGGGACTAGCCAAGCTCGAATAAATTGTGTCGCCAGTGTACAGGGATATACCTAATAAGTATACATGGGAAGGATGTTGATCCAGGGATTAATCCGATTGCCAATTCTTGGAGTCAGGAAGGAATTAATTTTTCCCCTTAATGGTGTTTTTTGTTTGCCTTTCTCTGGATCAATAAGTAAGTATAGATATAGGATAAAGTATCTGTTGTCTAAATTTAGTATAGGTTGAACTTGATGGACCTACATCTTTTTTCAACCTCATCTACTATGTAACTATGTAACTATTGCGCTGGCCTGAAAAAAAATAACACGTCCGCTAAAAAGTGAAGCCGGAGGCGCGATTCACTAAGGAGATCAGTCCATTTTGTATCGTACGTGGTCAAATTTGCCATATCGTGCGTGTTGTATTTTTCCCCCTGCTATCGTGCTTAAACTTCATGTACGATAGCTGATACGAAAAAAAAGCCGCCTGTAACATTTGCATGGAGATTCTGCATCTCCATGCACGGCTGTTACAGGCGATCGTGCATTAACAATATACATTTTAATAATAGTGCAGATGAGCAGGGGGTCTCCGGAGCTGAACCGCATTGGTTTCAGGTCCGGGGACCCCCTACTTCAGGAGATACAAGCCCCATTATGAGGTGCCGGTATCCCCTGCACTTTTTTTCTTCTCCCTTTTTTTTTTTTTTATTGGAAAAATATCAGCGAGAATACAGAGTTGTTATGTGCACATGACAGAAATTAGGACAGAGTTTCCAATAAACATTTTAACATATAGAGAAAAAGGGGGGCGAGGGGGACAGACAGACAGGGATGGAAAGGTGGGAGGGGCAGAAGAGAGGGAGGGAGGGGGAGGGAGGAGGGCCCTTAAGGCTTGGACCTAGGTCAGCCCCGGGGGTCAGGACTCCAGCTACGGTTCCCAAGTTTTTTGGAACTGCGGCATTTTTTTATGGAGTATCGCTGTGAGTCTCTCCATAGTCATAACTGTGTTGATCCTTTTAACAACTGTGCCTCTAGTTGGGGCTTTTATATGCTTCCAAGCCGCTGAGGCCGAGCATCTGGTGGCTGTGAAAATCAAGGAGATCAGTCTGCCCATTGACATGGGGATGTTTTCAATAGATTTACCGAGCACGAAGGTCAGAGGGTCTAAGGGTATCTTTAGTCCTGTGGTCTCATGTATTAATTTTTTAATCATGGACCAATATCTCTGAATCTCTGAACATGACCACCAAATGGGAGCCATGTCACCCTTTTGACCACATCCCCTCCAGCACAGGTCAGGTGTGCCGGGGAAGATCTGGCTCAGCCTAGTCAGGGTCAGGTACCACTGGAATAGGATTTTGTATATATTTTCTTTGGTGACTCTACAAATAGAGGTTTTAGTTGCCAATTCCCAAACATCCTCCAAGTCATCTGTGTCAATTGTCAGGTTTAAGTCCGCGGACCACTTTTGCATTTATTTATGGGTTGGGGATTCCCTGTCAGCTCCAACCCCCTGTAGATCTCGGAGATCAACCCCTTCTGGTAGCTGCCCTTGATACATAGGGATTCGAATTTGGCTAGTGTGGGGAATTTGGCATTTTGGGAGAGCGAAAAGAGAAAGTGCCTAATTTGAAGGTATTTAAATAAATTGAGATTCTAGGTCTGATATTTATCCCGGAGCTCCTGGAAGGTGAAGGGCTGACCATTCTTCAGCAGATCTGCAACCAACCTGATGTTCAGGTCTTGAAATTGACCAAATTGTCTTTGCGAACACCGTGGCGAGAAATTTGGGTCTCGGGAGGATGTTCATTTTTATTGAAACTATTCTTCCAAACCAAGAGATTTGGAGTTTGCTCCAAGACTCAAGGTCTTTTTTAATCTGGTCGAATAAGGGGGGGGGGGGAAATGTACTGATATAGGGACCTATATGAACTTGAGATTTTATCCCCAAGATATTTAATATTGATTGTACTCCATTTATATTTATAATTATGCTGTAGCAGTTTCCACGTCAGCTCTGGAAGAGTTAGGTTGAGAGCTTCTGACTTATCCATATTGACTTTGTAGTCTGAAATTGTTCCGAATTGGTCTAGTAATTTTTGGAGGTTGGGGAGGGAGATATGGGGGCTGGTGAGGGTCAGTATTACGTCGTCGGCAAACAGAGAGATTTTGTACTCTGTTTCAGCAATCATAACCCCTTTTATACTTGTTTTGTCTCTAATTTTAGGCGCAAGAGGCTCACTTCATAGGGCGAATAATAAGGCGGGCGAGGATCTCGAACTTCAATTTTGCATAGACGTTAGCTTCGGCTGGCTCTAGATCAAAGTAAGCCTTCTGGGGTTCGCCGCTTAAGAAGGGTGCGATCAGACTGGCCCACTCACCTTCTGGCCAACCCTCTCTCTGTGCCGTGTGTACAAAAGTGAGAAGATAGGTTTCAACATCATCCGAGGGCCCCATCTTCTGAAGGTAGTGGCTTGCCCTGGTCATTTTCGGGACTGGGGCTGCCTCTGCCGGTGGAGTCTTACTGATAGTCCCTCTCAGGATCTCGAGTTCCTGCTGTAAGCCCTGGGCGAACCGTTGTTGCTCCTCTCTCAGCAAGTGGTTTGTCTCATGCTGGTTTGCATTCGCGTTTTACAGAGCTGCATTCGTCTGTTGCTGGTTGGCATTAGTCTCTTGCTGGGCTATTAACAGCTGTTGATGGGTTGCATTCGTCTGTTGCTGGTTTGCATTAGTCTCTTGCAGGGCTATTAACAGCTGTTGCTGGGTTGCATTCACCTGTTGCTGGGTTTCATTTGCATCTTTCTGGGCAGCGACATTGCGTACCAGCGCACTCACCACGTCTTCCATCTTGTTTGGAGAAAAAAAACTTTTTTTTTTTCTTAAAGTTCTTTAACCCACAGACCTTTTAGTGTTCTGCCCGCATTCTCCACCATATGTGACAAACGGCTTACTCCGGGGCTCCGCCGTCTGTCCGGGACTGTTAGAACACGGCCTTTTAGGGTAGGTTAAATGACGAGGCGTAACATGCTGTTCCTTTAAACAGGCTATGTCTGGTTTATTCAGTTCCAGGCACCGAGACTGCCACAGTGCATACACAAGAAACACAAGCAAAACAAAAACCTGCTCACCTGAGCAATAACTTAACTAAGGTTTCCCTGACTCAGGGTTGGAGTGGCTTTTCCACTTCCAACAACAAAAATAAGGAACTTTGCAGTTTTAGAAAAAAGGAGTAGAATGATTTAACCTGTTTGTGGAGAGGCTTTCCCCCTCTCTGCTTCCAGCAGCCTTCCTGCCTCCAGGCTCTTGGGGAGAGGGAAGAGGAACCAGGAAATCAGTCTTAAATACCTGATTTCTAACTAGCAGGACAGGTGACAGAAATCAGGCAGCAGACAAACTCTGGTCTGGATCCCTCATCCCTCAGTTCCAGCATTTGCCAAACTGTGGGATGGAGTGCATGTATTATGAGGCTGCACATTCCAGCCTAAACAGGATAGAAACTGTTCAGTATCCTGGGAGCCCTATATATGGAATTTATTACCATCCCCTGGTTTCTGTCACAATATATATACAGCTCAACCCCGTTATAACGTGATCCGTTACAACGCGAATCCGATTATAACACGATGCAAGCGTGGCTCCCAATTTTCGGATTAATGAATACTTTACAACATAATTATTGGTATCTTAAATACTTTATTCTACAATTGTACATTATTTCTAACGCGATCCGCTTATAACGCGATGTGATTCTTTGGACACCAAGCACAGCTTTATAAGGGGGTTGAGCTATATATATATATATATATATATATATATATATATATATATATATATATATTAAACACACAAACCCAGCAAGCTCAAACGCCCACACCCTCCTTATATTGACTATATGTAATGCCACATAGAGTGCAACTGGGCTGTGGCACATGAATATAGGAAAACACAGGGGGTGCCCAGTGCTACATCCAAATGACAAAACATACATGGTAATAATTACAAGAAATGATGCTTCAATACTAATAACAATGCTAATGCTAATAATAAAATATGTTTTTTTAGTTAGAAATTTTGGCCAAAACATCATAAGCTTGCACACCAAACGTCTAGGTAAACCAATATAAGTGCAAGTCCTACACTACACTGCATTTGTTCCCAATACCTCTGTATGAGGGGGAAGAACCATAATAGATTCATTACCTGCAGCAAGATGAGACAATCCACCATTAAAAAGGGGGAGTTGACGTGAGCTCTGGGGGAGGTGCCACAACCTCCATACAACTGAAACCAGTCAGAAATTAATTAAACACACAAACCCAGCAAGCTCAAATGCCCACACCCTCCTAATATTGACTATATGTAATGCCACATAGAGTGCAACTGGGCTGTGGCACATGAATATAGGAAAACACAGGGGGTGCCCAGTGCTACATCCAAATGACAAAACATACATGGTAATAATTACAAGAAATGATGCTTCAATACTAATAACAATGCTAATGCTAATAATAAAATATGGTTTTTTAGTTAGAAATTTTGGCCAAAACATCATAAGCTTGCACACCAAACGTCAAGGTAAACCAATATAAGTGCAAGTCCTACACTACACTGCATTTGTTCCCAGTTGCACTCTATGTGGCATTACATACAGTCAATATTAGGAGGGTGTGGGCGTTTGAGCTTGCTGGGTTTGTGTGTTTAATTAATTTCTGACTGGTATCAGTTGTATGGAGGTTGTGGCACCTCCCCCAGAGCTCACGTCAACTCCCCCTTTTTAATGGTGGATTGTCTCATCTTGCTGCAGGTAATGAATCTATTATGGTTCTTCCCCCTCATACAGAGGTATTGGGAACAAATGCAGTGTAGTGTAGGACTTGCACTTATATTGGTTTACCTTGACGTTTGGTGTGCAAGCTTATGATGTTTTGGCCAAAATTTCTAACTAAAAAACCATATTTTATTATTAGCATTAGCATTGTTATTAGTATTGAAGCATCATTTCTTGTAATTATTACCATGTATGTTTTGTCATTTGGATGTAGCACTGGGCACCCCCTGTGTTTTCCTATATATATATATGTGTGTGTGTGTGTGTGTGTGTGTGTGTGTGTGTGTGTGTGTGTGTGTGTGTGTGTGTGTGTGTGTGTGTGTGTCTATATGTGTATATATATATATATATATATATATATATATATATATATATATATAAAGCAGAAAGTAGCCGTGTTAGTCCAGTTGCGATAGTGCAGAATAAATGAGTTCTTCAGTATTAGGTGATACCTTTTTTATTGGACTAACAATTTATGTCATAGGACAAGCTTTCGAGAGTTCTCCTCTCTTCTTCAGGTCAAGCAATACTGATTTACACAGGAATCAATGCTAAAACAGTGTAGAGAAAAAAAAACAAAAAAACAGATATTTACTGTAGATAAGGTCGGGTGTTTTATTTTTTTTTGTGTGTCAAACCCACACAAAAAAACTAGAAATATCTCTGCACCCAAAGTCGCTCTAAACATTAGGGTAATATTAAAAAAACGAACAGCGGGAAACGCTACTTTAAAGAAGCTAATTAGATTGTACGATTGTTTTGGAAAGGTTGTTTTTTGTTCGGCTAAATGGGATTGCACCTTCTATAGACCAACAAGCTGCTGGGAGGTTATTCATTAAACTGCTCCATTGGGGCACTGTCGCACGGAAACTCCCATTGACGTCCAAGCGGCAATCGCACATAGTCGGCCAGTTCAATATCTTAGGGGCCTCTGAAAGGGCGGGTGATTTCTGTAACCTTATCCCACTGGACTCCATGGAATTCTGCATCATTTGATCTTTTGGAGCGATCCCATAATAATGCACTTGGTCAACGGATGCCAGAAATAGAAGTGGATGGGGCGCTGTTCGCTCACCCCCTTGAAAATGACCAAGTGCCCATGTTGCATCAGTTATGCTATAAGGGCACTCTAGAGGTTACATCCTTATGTCTGTTGAGTTGCCTATTCTCGTGTTGGCTAATCAAATTGTATAAAACACAAGAAACACTTATTTTACCCGATTCAATTGCGAATGTACTGTACACTCAAATGGCCTCTAATGCAGACGGGCGCCAATACGCAGTGAATGGGCACGACTGGAGATTGAGCCGTGAATACAGTATTCGAGATGATGGAATTTGCTCTGTGATTTTTCCTTTTACGTTACTTTGAATTCCCATCCAATATATGAAACCTGTTAACGTCTTTCAAATGAAACTGATACCTCCATCAGAAACCTCGACCTGCCAAATGTAAATGATAGTAAGAGAAAGTAAAAGTGCGTCAGTTACAGACGCAATCATTGATTCATCCCATTACAAAATAGACATGCGAAACTGCTTTCCTAAGTGCTCCAAGAATAACTCCCCAAATTGTTAATTGATGCAAATGGATCAAACTTGATGCAAAGCCCTGTCAGGCATTGACATAACATGATGTTGATGTAACATCCCCATTTGGGACTCTCAAAAGCCCGATAACTCGAGCCGGTTCCCTCCCCGGATTCCCAAAACCCCCACCACACAACTTCTTGGGAGGATAAACCGGTCACAGCTTTATTAATAACAAAACAACAAATTGACCGAAATTAGGAACCCAGTCAGATTGCTTCATTACCATCAACCAAGAGCTGAAGGGATATCCTCAGCTCGTACCCACAACGCCATTCGCCACCCAGGTGTCATGACTCAAAACACACCATACAGACACTCACATTCTGGTACCCGAGCCAGGAAAGACACCGCCCTCTTCAAACTTCCAATTACAATGTCCAAGACCTCACCACCAAGGAGCCAATACTGACGAGTCCCCCCCCCCCTATCACACTACTCCCGCCATACAATCCCCTAAGTTACGACAATGATACTGAGCAATGCCCAACCCCCTTTCTCCATCGCTCACCCCACAAAACAATAAACATAGAGCGGGAGGGTGAGGACTTCACTGCAGATGGATCCTTGCAGAAAGAAGGAGATAAGATCCCTTCCCCCTCCTTAAATACCCCTCTAACCTCCCATCCCCAACCCTGACCTCACATCTCCCCATACAGGTCCAGCGCTCTTTTTACATTATGCTCTGAAGTGCCAGAGAAGATTTTAAACCCATTCTTCATTTAACGTAGCTACAGGAATCTCTTTCCCAACACAGGAAAGGCATCTTTACTAAATATTAAATAGCCCAAGTGTCTTCATATAAACAGAGTTACTTTAATATTAGAAGCAATGGCGTGTAAGTAGATTCACTTGTGTTTCTTTATACAGCTACAGTATAATCTGCTTTCTACAATGATGTAATATATTCAAATGGGGAGACAGAGACAATTGTGTTGGTGTGCTGCTTTGAATAGAATGCAAACTGCGAGAGTATTAGTTGGGACAACATAAGCCAGGCAAATGCTTCCATTTGTCAAATGCAAATACATTTCATGATTATTACAAGACAAATAAGATGTTATAAGTACAACGCTCATCTCAGAAAGTTTACATCTTTTCATACTTTAAACAGGATGCAAAATGAGCATTAATGACCTCTATCATCGGCAGCGGCAGTGCGCTAGAGAAATTATACTCCTGCCAGACGGAGCCTCTCCTTTCTCTTTCATTCAATAAGATTTTCAATGGGGCGGCATGATACCAGGGTTAATAAGCTACAATTGTACAATTGTCATTTATCAGTGCCACAAGAATTGCAATTACGAGTTTATATCATTGCGTTATTCCATCACTGTTATTTCATTATGGTTTACAGGGTAATCAGACTCAGTAAGTGGGGTGTTATTGGAAGGCTGGGCAACTAATGTTTCCACTTTCCATGGCTACTGGAAAAAGAACCCAATGCTGTCCCCTTTCAGCAGCCTTGCTTTTCTCAGATTGGTATATCAGCCAGCTCATGTTCCATAGGACTTCTAATAATAAAAATAGTTTCTGAGCTGCAACAAGGTACAGTATATTAACCCCCGATCAGGTATGGAACTAATGTTGGTGCTACAGGTTCAAGGCACCCAGGGCCCAGCATCTGTGTCTGTCAATCATTGCGCCCGTGAACTTTTTATGCAGCGCTTCTTGCAGAAATAATCTTGCAGAAATAATGTCAGCATATTAAAGGTTAAGCCCAGCCATTGCCCTTACCAGTCCAAATGGATGCCACGTTTCTGGCATAATATTTCAGGTTATTCTGGCCAAAATAGCCGACCTGTATATTTCCCTGTGTTTCTGTATGTACTGTTTGTAGTTTATATTCATCCATGCATATATAATGTGATAGTATAAGGACTCCTTTGTGTCCTGGGTGGGTAATTCACATAGCCAGCCTGCACACAAAGGAGTCTGTGTGTGTTATCCAAAGGGAGGTACAGTAGGTGAAGTGCATGGGATATTGTTGTAGTGGGGAGAGGTTTGTACTCAGGCCTGGGGATCTATGTAAACCCCTGCCGATCTCAGTTCCACAGTCTATCAGAAGTTCATCCTGACTTTGGTTAGTAGGTGTATCTCCAAGGTTTTTGCCGGAGACACCAAAGCAAGGTTTGGTCGAGTAGACAAGCGGAATATTTGAACTTGCTATTCTGCGAATAGTATCCCAGAGGTCTTGAAGGACCAGAACACGGTGGAGTGGAAGCTGACCTAGGTAAGTCTCCTGAAGAGGCGCGCAGCACCTAGAGAACAACGAACCCCATAACAACTGGTTTGGTGAGTTGTGCTTTAATCTTGTATCATATCCAGAGGCATCATTTCTAAAGATGAAAAATTGGAGAATTACTTGTTTTCTTAACAGATGTTTACAGATTTGTTTTATATTTTTATACAGTATTCCTACCAAATGTGTTTAGTATATTCCTTAATGTCTAGTAGATGCTGGGGTGTATGTTGTCTAATATCACAGAATAAACAATGCAGTTTAGTCTTGTAGTGATTGCAACTTAGTAAAAGCAGTTGGAGTGAAAGGCCACCCGGAGAAATGTGCTCACAGGTAAAATATACTGCAGAGAATCTTCAGGTACCTGTGATCATGTGACAAATAGAGCGCCCAATCACATCCACTCTGCCTTAGGCCTCGGACATGGTGTCGCAGACTGTGCAGACGCGAGCGAACAGACTGCCTGAAGGCAGGGTTCGCGTCCATGCGGCGTGCGGGCAGAAGCGGGAGGGGGCGCGCGTTGCGCAAGAAATCATTTCAAACTGATTTCTTGGCGTGACAGGCTGGTCACGTGAGCAGTTCGCCCAATGAGAGCGAACCAGCTCCGTGACGTCCCTCGGCATGACCCCCACTGCCCGTTTAGTATGGCCACGGTAAGCAACCGCTTTCGCTCAGCCTCCGCTCGCCTCCGAACAGGAGAAGTCACTATGTCCAAGGCCTGCCTGTGATCATGTGACTGGGATAGCACCCAGTCTCCTGGGAGCAACAGAGTTTTGTTCAGAGCGGAACATGGAGGTCGTGTTTTGAACTGGCTCTGGAAATCACAATTCTTGTGTTTAACGCTCATCCTGATATATCAGAAATTGACTAAACTGCCTTTGCTTAAAGGAAAAGTCACAAAAAAAGTCTCTGTTAAGAGGACATACGGTACCTGTCGGGAGGTTGTATCATGTTTATGCAGACACGTCACAATATTACTGTAATCACCTTCGTTTGAAGGAAAATAAAGCCACAAAAATATATCTGATAAGAGAGTATATTCCTGTCCGGAGGCCATTGAAAGCTCATGACACGTCAGAAAGTGGCTAAAATTACTTTCATTTGCAAGGAAAATGAGAAATGGTCACCAAAAGAAATGTCCATCCAGAGTCTGGCAAAGGTAAATTGACCTAATCCTGCCCAGGGAAATAAATAAATCCAGGGATAAAATAGTCCGAAGGTATTTGACAGTCCCTTCAGAAAGCTACAGTATATCCACTAGTCATTTTGAGTCACAAAATCTCTCTTGGGATTCCTTGTCAGCATGTATTAACCCCTAATCATGTTTTTTTTTGTAGAAACACAGGAACCGTACAAAATACGTTTAAGGATGTTCTTGAACGATTCTGCTGTTCCCTTTGCCATTGGGATCCCAATAAATGCAATTTCTGAGGTGTTTTTGGCGTTTTTCAGGTTCTGTACTGACAGGTATACAGTATTGTTCACATACTGTACAATACCCAGGGCCGCCAATAGAAATCATGGGGCCCAGGACAAATGAAAGGAGCAGAGCAACCCTCCGCCCCGAACCCATAGCGCACCTACCACGAAAAAATATTTTTTAGCGCGCAACTTTTAACTGTTTTTTTTTATTGTAATACGGAAAAAAACATTACAATGCAATCTGTTTAGTTTTATATTTTCAACAAAAGACAAGTGATTGCCTGCCTGCCTGGGTGGGTGACTGACTGGATGGGTGACTGGGTGGGTGACTGACTGGGTAGGTGGGTGACTGACTGACTGACTTGGGTGACTGAGTGGTGAGTGACTGGGTGGGTGACTGAGTGAGTGACTCGTAAGACCACACCTTGAATATGGAGTACAATTTTGGGCACCAATCCTAAGAAAAGACATTATGGAACTAGAGAGAGTGCAGAGAAGAGCCACAAATTAATAAAGGGGATTGGCATTCTAACTTATGAGGAGAGGCTAGCTAAATTAGATTTATTTAAATTAGAAAAGAGGCGTCTAAGAGGGGATATGATAACTATATACAAATATATTCGGGGACAATACAAAGGAGCTTTCAAAAGAACTATTCATCCCACAGGCAGTACTAAGGACTCGGGGCCATCCCTTAAGGTTGGAGGAAAGGAAATGTCACCAGCAACAAAGGAAAGGGTTCTTTACAGTAAGGGCAGTTCAAATGTGGAATTCATTACCCATGGAGACTGTGATGGCAGATACAATAGATTTGTTCAAAAAAAGGTTGGACATCTTTTTAGATGGGAAAGGTATACAGGGATATACCAAATAAGTATACATGGGAAGGATGTTGATCTAGGGATTAATCCGATTGCCAATTCTTGGAGTCAGGAAGGAATTCATTTTTCCTCTTAATGGGGTTTTTTGTTTGCCTTCCTCTGGATCAATAAGTAAGTATAGATATTTGATAAAGTATCTGTTGTCTAAATTTAGCATAGGTTGAACTTGATGGACCTACGTCTTTTTTCAACCTCATCTACTATGTAACTATGTAACTATGAGTGACTGGGTGGGTGACTGAGTTTGAGTGACTGGGTGGGTGAGTGACTGGGTGAGTTGGTGGGTGAGTTGAGTGAGTGGGTGCCTGTTGGGTGACTGACCTTGACCGGGTGGGTGCTGCTTACTGCTTCCTTGCCCGCCAGATGTGAGGTGGGCTCGGGGCGGGGTGGGGGGCACGGGAGGTTGGCAGCTAGGGGGGTTGAGACTGGTGAGCTAATTCTGCGGCTTATGTCCGGGGCAGGAGGTGGGCGTGGGGGAAGCTGGGTTGGTGGGCATGCGGGGGAAGCTGGGTTGGCACATGCTGGGGAAGCTGGGTTGGCGCACGCGGACTCGCAACGATACTTCCCCTCCATCCCACGTTGGGAGCGGGTGGAGTGAGCCCACAGGCAGCAGACCCACAGGCAGCAGGCTGGACAAGTGTGAAACAAAAAATGTGAGGCGCTTCTAATAAAGTAACAAAAAACTGTGAATAATAATGTGAACAATTATTTTAAAGTGCTCATATGTAATAAAGAATAAAAATGGTGAACTTCGCTGCTCGACCCTCTGTGGAGGAGATCCAGTTCCTCCTGTCATAGAATGGTGGGGAGAAGCTTGTGCGGAGCGCAGGTATCACCACATGTGGGGAAAAAATATATATACTGTATATGGTGTAGTGTATTTAAACAGATTCAGCAATCAAAAACAATAAATCACGATTGGGGACTCACACTCTCCCAGTGAAAGATAGGCGGTGGATACAACAATGCAGACCCAGTCAGTGGATGATAACAGGAATCAGCAGCATATTCCCTCGATGTGAAAAGATAACACACTTAGTGCAACATTGCATGTACCAGTTAAATGTTTATCCAGGCAATAATTATTGCACTTACATTAGGCATTATGTGCTTAGACACATAACAAAATCGATGCGCAGCTCGTTCATGCCACCAGCCCTGCTCCCGAGGTTGCGTCGCGTCACTTCTGGTCGGTCCGTGACGTCACTTCCGGTTGCGATCGATCGCAATGATGAAATCACCGGGTGGAGGGGGAGATGATGGATAACGTCTCAAGCTGCTGCAAGTTCAACTCTATGCGTTTCGCTGGCTTAGCAGCTTCGTCAGTAGGACAAGCACATACTGCACCGACACACTTTATTCGAGCAAATACCCGGTATGTACCTGGCAGATACCTGGAATGCGCCGCTCCTCACCTCTGACAAGCCACGTTGCGTTTGCCTTCCCAGCCTGGGTTCATGCCTGGCTGATGGGCGGCTGATCTGTTAAATGATAATGATTAGGATTTAATAGGCTGCAATGCTTCGCGTGTCTACCAGATGACATAAATTCATGAATTGTAATGCAGTATATATATATGTACTGTGCAGTATTGCAGCCAGCGGGAATAAAATGCTTCAATCCCTGCCTAGAAAATAACTCAATGCACTCGGGCAGAAAACAGTCACAAACCTCAATACACCCGGGTATACCCGAATTCGTGGGACTAGCCGAGCTCGAATAAAGTGTGTCGCCAGTGTAGTGCGTAATGTAAGTGCAATAATTATTGCCTGGATAAACATTTAACTGGTACATGCAATGTTGCACTAAGTGTGTTATCTTTTCACATCGAGGGAATATGCTGCTGATTCCGGTTATCATCCACTGACTTGGTCTGCATTGTTGTATCCACCACCTATCTTTCACTGGGAGAGTGTGAGTCCCCAATCGTGATTTATTGTTTTTGATTGCTGAATCTGTTTAAACACACTACACCATATATATATATTTTGTCCCCACATGTGGTGATACCTGCGCTCCCCACAAGCTTCTCCCAAATAGGCTGGACACCCTGCTTCCCTGCGCATGCGCGCCGAGACCTTGGCTCTGCGCATGCGCACGGGGGTCGCCGACATTTTTTATTTGTCCCTGACTTTTTTTTTTTTTATATATAAAACGGGCACAGCCGTGCAGGGGGCCCATGATGCAAACCCCGGCAGACCATCCCTGTTGGCGGGCCTGACAATACCTCTGCTTCATGTATGAGTAACAGCAGTGTAAGGGTAAAGCGGTTCTCTGAGAATGTCCTGGTATTGCGAGCCAGGTGCTGATCATGAAACAGGTAGTGTAAAGGGTTGTCAGCAGATATGTGCTGAGGGATTTTACATGTAAATGTTTTAGGGATCATACCACTGGACTTGTGAGTGGACCCATCTCTTTTCCCTCAATGCCTTAGGTATCAGCAGTTACTGTAGTGATGACGAGTATTCTAAAACAAATCTGGGGCAATCACCAACAAGACCCAGGTACATGCTGGGTACATGCTAGGTACGTGCTGGGTACATGCTGGGTACATGCTGCAACATTTCTGCAGACAGACTAATGGCCCATCGGATTAACAGCGGGGGTCCCTGGCAGCCCCATTTAAACTGAATGGGACTGCCAGGGAGCCCTGCTGTGTTAATCCAATGGGCCATTAGTCTCTGCAGAAATGTCACTGAAATGTTTGCAGCATTTACCCAGCATGTACCTGGATCTTGTTGGTGATAGCCCCAGATTTTCCAAGGCAAGTTTAAGGCAAGTTTTAGAATACTCGTCTGCGCACCTGTAGATGGTCATCTCTTTAGAACAGCTCTCATAGTCAGAACTACAGAATATAGCTGGACACTGCCATCAACCACCAGGTTTCCATAGCTTTTATCCTGAGGACTACACCTGCCTTTTGTCAGTATGACCAGATCCAACACTATATGAAAACAAGTAGTCGTAAAACATGGTGGCTGCTTGTGTCTCTGAGGCTTTAGTATGATGTAAGATATTTCCTCTCAAATATTTCTGTACCTGTGACTAGAGATGGCGAATCCGCCCAAATCTGTTTCTCGGATTTTCTCGCATTTCCCCCCCCAAAACCCACCTTGCGGTGTAAAATCCGCAAACGGATTTGGGCGCTTTCAATCCGTGTGGATTCATCAAAATCCGCCATTGGATACCACCCGTGGACGGATATGTAGAATCCAATCCGCGGATTGAGCAATCCGTTGCATGGATTTTGAAGAATCCTCCAATGAATTGCTGAATCCGCGGATTTGATTCTACAAATCTGTCCACGGGTTGCGGAGTCTGCGCTGTGTATTGGTAATAATAATAAAAAATCCACAAAACGCAAATCACCATTTTTATATAACGATGCTCGTCTCAAGCAGGAAGCGACCCGCAAGGCTGGGGTAGGAAGGTAAAAGAACCGACCTGAACCAAGGGACAGAGCCCCGATAGAGTTGTGAGTTGTAGGCCGAAGATCAGGGCTGGCAGCAGAGTTGCGTAATCGGGGTGGATGTAGAGGTCGAGGCAGGCTGAAAACAAGGATAGTCGAGGTACGTGAACCAGGTCTGGTTACGAGGAAGACAATAGGTAAGCACATTGCATGTACTGAGCATGAACTGGAACTTTGCTCTGCAACTTCCTGCTTACAGGGCTGTCCTTTTAAAGGAAGTTGCCAGAAGCAAAAATAGACGATTCTGTCACAGAGGGTGAGCTAGAGCAAAATCTCAGACTAGACTCTGAAAACCCTGCACGGATTTTGCCAAACCACATATTTTAGGACATTGATTCACTATACCAAAGGAGCCGGACGATCTGCTGCAGTTCCAAATCCATCCAAACAATATGCCAATCTCGACCTGTGACGGTGAAACCGGAATCTCTTCTGTTTAAACATGTTCTGACAAGAAAACCTACCCCTTAATATACTGCACAGGAGCACAAGTTTGGGTTTTATCATGTACTATACTGACTTAAATGAGGCCCCCAGAATGGTAAAATTACCTTTGCAGTTGACAGCATCTAAAAACAAACATGCATCCTCTCCTCATTCTACACATACGTAGGTGCAACTCCTGATGTTCATGTGCTGAAAGGGTAGTAGAGGCAGTAATCCTCTGACTTTTAGTACATTTTGCAAGAACAGAATACAATACCTCTCAGTTTTTACGATGTACAGTAGTTAGGACATCCCTGACACCTTCAGGCTGGTTAGGAATTGGATAAGATGCCTATCTAGCTATCAATTTACAAGTCAATAATAATACCATTATTCAATATTTAAAGCTTGCTTTAGCCCTAAATAGTTTAGAGATTTTGATTTATAGATGTTATGATCTTCTTGACGAACACTTTATCCCAAATCCGTCCAATGAGGCATCACCTGAGTTCAAGCGACCTTGAAGTAAAGGGCACAGAACTTCCCATACTTTGCTTCTCTCTGATCCAATTATTAAAGCTTTATAGACTCTAATATACGGGGGATACTAATTCAAATGTAAATAATAGTCAAAATCATTTAGTGGCTCGACAATGGTATATTATTAATATTATTTTCAAGGCAATTCAAACAAGTGAGTTTAGTCAAAGGGGAGGAGGGAGGGATGAACTCCAGGACTTTTGAAGTTGTGTCTATTTTTCTCATGATGTTATAAATCTTTAGCAGAGACTATAGATTAGCTCAGTGTTAATGTTATTGCCTTTGACACGAGGGAACCTGGTTCAGATCCCAGTGTCAGCTCCTTGTGATATTTTAACCAAAGGGAGTCCTTTTTAATTAGGCTTACTGTATGAACACATCTGGGCTTCCTGAGAAAAAGGCTCATTTAAAAATACAACATATATTA
Source organism: Ascaphus truei (assembly GCF_040206685.1). Classification (NCBI taxonomy): domain Eukaryota; kingdom Metazoa; phylum Chordata; class Amphibia; order Anura; family Ascaphidae; genus Ascaphus; species Ascaphus truei. The sequence goes on along the minus strand of NC_134501.1, from coordinate 38,274,351 downwards.
AAAAATTAGGAGCATATTTTCCAGCTTTCTGTCCATGTGGATTATGTTACTCTATTTGGGGGTATACTGTATACAGTACTTATATCTCTTTCCCCCTGGCTACAGTGTTCAGAAAAGTACTCTGCCTCCCAACACAAAATAAAGTAACTGTGGGGTATATATAAATGTTCAGTTAGTATACATGTTATCGCAGGATGTTTAATTGTCCTGGTCAGCAAGGGAGTCCATGATAGGTAGTCAGTGGGCATGAACCTGTAGGTTTTTGTTTCATGGTACTGTATGGTCAATGACATGCTGCTAACCGGAAGGGGTTTTTATAGGACATGCCCTCTGATCTAGGACAGCTGGTGACTGGCATAAGATGGTTTTGTGTACAGGGGTGCAGCCAGGACTGAGTGTTATTGCTGCAGAGTTCACATAATAAATGCTATGGCCAGATGACCCAAAATAATGGTGCTTTGAGGCTATTGGGCTTGGCGTGTAGGAATAAGGTGGGATGGACAGCTGGGGGACAAAAACATCTTATTTATCGTGTTATGGTGTTTTTCAATCCACACCATCTGGAGCACACAATGCCCTTACAATTAAGCTATAGGGTGGAGATGGGTGGAGGTCTGCATGTCCCCCACAGATCTCCTTGTAATAGTGATTAACCTGCAGACAAAGATTATTGGTAGTAATATGCACACGGGGTGCATCACTTTTTTTCTTCCTGTCCATTTTAAACATGGACTCCCTATAGCTTTCTTCTGCTACATTACGGCACAATCAGTAGAACCACTCAGACAGCTGATTTGTCCTTTTTGACTCTGGTTTGATCTCGGATTGTGGAAATCTGCGGACCAAGGAACCGGCCAATCTGGGGCGTATCAAAATCTGCAAACCCCCTCCCCCCCTAAACCGCCCATCTTTAATAAGGTGACTTTCAGCAGCAGATGTCATACGGAATAGCAACCCTTAGTAAACATGGGCCCAGTTCCCTTTCTTCGTGATGTATTAGTGGCCTCCTTTTATATTACCTAATCAAACTCCTCCGGGGCATTTATTTCTAACTGTTGTACAGTACTGCACCTTTACACAAGTGCATCTATTGAAGTCTAACATTGTAGAGGCACAATACAAGTCTAGCAGGGACCTTCAGATATCATTCTTTTTCTTCACTGCTAATATTGTAAATATTCGAAACATTTGAGCTTCCTCACAGCTGTTTTCTCAGATAACATTTGACAGAATCAGCTTCGTTTAGCAGATTTTCTGAGATCATGTGGATTTTCTAAAGAGCATTATTAAGCCTTATGTTAGCATTAAATGCTATCCTTGAAATGTTTACCAAATACCATTTTGATTAAGAACATATTAAATATTTAGAGTTCTAAAACTGTAACAGGCAACACGCTGTGTTTGTATCTGTTATTTAACATTTTATGTTTAGGAGAATAAAAGATTAAATGTACTATTAGTGAACGTGTGGAGTGATGTTTGTTGTTGTTTTATTTCTACTTACAGAGCTCTTTAATGAATTGCTAATGCAACATTGGTTTCCAACTGGGTTAAATTTCAGCCTATGGGGCTATTCTCGTAGCTAGGAAGTGTGACAAACCGTTTCTAAAGAGCTCTTTCCGATCCGATTGGCATGCTTTGCTGTTTTGTAAGCACTTCTCGCATGTCCAATCCATGTCTAAAAGGCTTTTTTAGAAGTGGTTTCACTCTGGCTCTGCCAGTCCAATCGGTTTGTCAAAAATGTCTCCAACTCACATTTTATTTTAATAAAACTGCTATTCTAGAAGCTCCGATAGGCAAACCGCTTCTAAAAACTCACATTTGTATCACACCACCTCAAGGGAAGCGAGATTGGTATTGCGATAACATCCAGCGCCTGAAATATGGGTTTGGCTTCTAGAGAAAGTATAATCCGGGCGGTTTGGCTGTTACACCGGGCGGGTTGACACTTTTTTTAGATGTGGTTTAGAAGAAGCGATTTGAAATAGAGAATGGTGTTTTTTCTCAAATTTCATACCGCTTCTTGTGAACATGGCAAAGCGTGCGGTTTGGCAACGACAACTTCGAAGTTACTAGAACAGGCCCCTATGTCTTTTGTTGACAAATGGTATAATAAAAAAGGGTTTAATAGATCCAACGTTAGCTATGTCAATCCATCCAAAATTAACTTGGGCCCACGTAATACTGATTGAGGGAGAGATTATAAAAGGTATTAAAGACTTTATCGATCACGAGAAGCAAATGGACATTTTAACATTGAGCGGATGCTAAAGACGTCAGTTTAATGTTCTGTTGCTTTGCATCAATGTTCTGTATGTCATTTTGTCAACTTTTCTCTACTTGCGACAGTGAGATATTTGGGCAGTGGTTGTAAGAGCAATAAGTGGGCTAGTTAGTAATAGGGAATAGCTAGGGGAGGCGTTATAGTGAGAGAATATAGGAGCCATTGGAGCAATTATAGGAGCAGTTAGGGGAGGAGTTATAGGGAGCAGTAATAGGAGCAGGTAGGAGAGGAGTTATAGGGAGCAGTTATAAGAGCTGTTAGGGGTGGAGTTATAGGCAGTGGTTAAAGAATCATTTAGGAACTGAATTATAGGAGGCAGTGCAATGGGTGCTTGCCACAAACAGGACGGAACCGTGAGGCCAAGGTGGAGATATTGATACACAGACCTGAAGATGCGGGACTCGTCGTCGTGGGTAGCCGGGTCAGGGTAGAAGAGAGCAGAGTAGTAGGAGAGCAAGCCAAGATCAAGGAGTTGAGAGGTATGGATTGTAGGGGACACTAGCCAAGGTCGAGGATAGTCGACGTCAGCATGGTCAAAGCAAGGCATGATAAGGCAAGGCAAGATGAGGTGAGGCAGAGTGCTTGCAAGAGATTATGCACAGCCAACTTCCTGGGCCTAAATAGCAGGAAGAGACAATCAGGTGCAGAGCTGCACAGCAGGCAGAAACAAGGCTGGAGCAAATCAGGTGACCGGAGCTTGATGGGGGTGGAGCCTGCACAAGCAGTTATAGGAGCCGTTAGGGGAGGAGTTCTAGGTAGTGGTTATTTCAATAGTTAGAGAAAGAGAGACCTGCAGCTGAAAAGGGAGGTTCGGCATGACATAAGGTCCAAGGTGCCTCTCCCCTAAAGAAATGTGAGGTTAGAATTGGGGGTGGAGGAGGGAAGGGATCTTACCTCCCTCTTTCTGCAGATTCATCTAGTAAAGTACTCACCCGGCCTGGCGGTTTTGGGACTTGGTGGAGGGGATCGGCTCTAGGCATGGGTAAGTCAAGATTTGCTTGGCGCACTATTATATATAAGAGAGAAGAAACACACAGCGCAATCCCACAGAACTATCAATCTCATAAATTAATATTACCACATATAAATCAGAGAGTATTAACCCTTACAATCTATCTATCCTTGACGCGGCCTGCTGCCGTTTAGGTCTACAGCTCCACAAGCTGTAAAGGGTTAGATACCAAAAGAATGACCTATTTATCTTTAAACCTTTTAATCGATTATTATATTTACTTTCCATTCATGGAGTACACTATTTTGAGTTTTATAGTGTTTTCTAACGAGCTATTATAAGGGGGTTGGTTTATTAATCAATCATCATGGTTATCCAATCACAACTGAGATTGCTTGCAGCTGATTTCATGGCTATAAAAAGCTATCACAGCTTCAGCAACCTCATCCTTGAGAAAGTCACTACGTGTGACGAAACATGTTGGAGCGTTTTGACTCAGTGATACGCTGTGTTGAAAACGCTGCTGCTTCCTAGTATCAAGCCCACAATCAATGCTCCGCCTCCTCACACTGCGTCTGAGGTCTGATACACGGAAGCTAACACTAACAAAGAAGGGATTTTATCTTCAGTGTGCCAGGAGACATTACTATCCCACAGCGGAACCGGACAACACGTGTAAGAAATTAGTTGCGTGTCCAACATGGTCTGCGGTCAGTACACCATATTCAATATCTGAGAAGGGACATTCTCTATTGGTGATATTTGAACTCTGACTGCTTGTGCCACATGGCTGTTCATGGACGGTATCTGGCATAGATGACTTACCCACACTGTTTGCTTCATTAACCATTGATGCCCCACTCTCCTGCCTCTGATCCTATACCTCACACTGCTTGTTCACTGCTACATTTTGCAACCATATGTTTTAATTGTATGCTTTTTAATCTCACCTGAGAGCATAGGTCCAATTGACCACTCTACCTCTCAATAAATCTAATTTATTTTCTCTATTACATCACAGAGCTGGCGCTTCCTTTTTTTTTGTTTTTTTGCATCAATTGTGGTCAGGCTTGATAACTGCTGAAGCTTGTGCCTCCCCCGTAAGGATTGTTCCTGATACTGGACTGTTTTTCATCATTTTTGAACATTGGATTGACACTTTTTCACTTTTTTCTGTAAGGATTCAGGAGTCACGCCGCTCGCGGCGTGCTCCTCACTCACCTGCAAACCAGCCAGGGTCTCCCACGGCTCACATGGATTCCTCCTCTAAGACGCCGAGCTCCGTTTCCCGTTTCGTCAGTTCCCTTCTTCTGCCCTCGGTTCAGGGCGTGTGCCCGCGCACGCATCCACAGGCGCAGCCACATGGAGGCGCGGCCACACAGAGGCGCACCAGCCTCTTAAAGGCACAGTACCCTTTTCCAATGCTGCAATTCAATACACCAATTCTTCTAGGATCTATAGCTCCTCCTCCAGGAACTCATCTAAACCTATCCCTGTCTCAACCTGGCCCATTCATACACCCCCATACACCCCCACCTTGCTACTCTGCCATTGGACCCTCTTGCCTATAGCTTCATTAACTCGTCGGCTGAGCATAGAACCAGTTGTTCTCATCACTCTCTGCCTCCGTAGTCCTGTCTTGTCCTATCTTGTTTTGCAGTCTTCCTCGTGTACCGAACCGGCTTCCGCTACGTCTACCCGCACCTCTGGCATCCCGAACTCGGCATACGGCAACACGACTCTCCTCACCTCTGGCATCCCGATCTCGGCAAACGGTAAACAACAACGTCCCTCTCTCTAACCCCGGACTTGGCAAACAGCACCCCCTACCATCCGTACCTCTCCTGCCCCGATCCGGACTTCCAGACCACTCTACTCTCAAGACGTGCCCTCGTGGCTGTGGGTGGCATTATATCCTATCCCACCTCAGCACCGCGGTCCCGTCTCGTTTGTGGTGAGCACGCCCTGACATTATGCTCAGCCCTACAAACATGGACCCCGCTGAAGAGCGCACTTTAAATGCCCATACAAATCTCTTCACCAGGCTAGAGACTTATCTGGAACAAGCTGATAGACGAATGGATACGTTACAGCAAAGCGTTCATTCCCTTACCCTTCAAGTCCGAACTCTCAGTCAGCAACCCTCACCCGTGGCTTCCACAGCTTCCGCAACCGCCTTTCCAGCACCTCCGTTTGCTTTGGAACCTCGTATTCCGGCCCCCAAACACTATGCCGGGGATCCCCAAGGATGTAGGGGCTTCCTTAACCAATGCCTCATCCAATTTCGACTCTCGCCCTCTCGTTTTGTCTCTTCTGTCTCCAGGGTCGGCTATATCGTGGCTCTTCTCATTGACGAGGCGCTGGCATGGGCTTCTCCCATCTGGGAACAACAAGGTCCTCTCACATAGGACATCGATCTCTTCGTCGAGGAGTTCCGAAGAGTCTTCGACACCCCTGCACGGCAATTAACGGCAGCATCATCTCTTCATCACATAACCCAGGGAGATCGACCCGTCGCCCGGTACGCCGTGGAGTTCCGCACACTTGCTGCTGAGACGGGATAGAATAATGAAGCTCTATCTTCAGCGTTTTGGCAAGGTCTGTCGGATTCCCTAAAGGATGAGCTCGCAGCGCGGGAACGCCCCACTGACCTAGAGGATTTGATCGGTCTGTGCGTTCGAGTGGACCAGCGTCTGCAGGAGCGGAGGATCGAACGTTCTCGTTACCGTCAACGGGTTTCAAGGCATCTTGCTCCATCGTTCATGGCGCCTTCACCTTCTTCCGGGGACGTCCCGGAACCTATGCAGTTGGGAGGTAACAAGCTGTCTGCTGCCGAAAAACAACGTCGACGAAATGCCGGTCTCTGCATGTACTGTGGCAATCCCGGTCACTTATTACCCCAGTGTCCCCACAAGCCGGGAAACGCCAACTCCCAATGAAACCCCGGAGAGTTTCATTGGGAATACTGACACTTTCTCCCATCAGCAAAGACGTCCTTCCCACCAGGATAATGTTGCCAGTAACACTGTCTGGAGAGGGGTTTCACACCCAAGCACGGGCGTTCATTGACTCCGGTTCCGCAGGCAATTTCATCGATGAGACCTTTGCTAGACGGATCAATATTCAATTTATCAATAAGAAGACGCCAGTAGGTCTGGAGGCCATTGACGGTCGACCTCTACAGCCGGCATTCATCACCCTACAGACGGTGCCTCTCCTATTGCAGTTCGTCGACAGTCATACAGAGATCATTACCCTCGATGTTATCCACACTCCCTCTGCTGAGCTGATTTTGGGTCTTCCTTGGCTTCAACTCCATAATCCTCGCATCGACTGGACGGATCGAGAACCCATCCAGTGGGGTGCTTCTTGTGCCAAGACATGTATCAGGATTTTCCAGAAGATTGGTGAGTTGTCTACCCTGCCAGAGAAGGTCGACTCCTTACCTTCTGTGTATTTGGATTTCCGAGATGTGTTCGACAAAGCACGTTCCGAGGTTCTACCTCCACACCGTTCTTTCGACTGTCCTATTGACCTACTACCCGGGGCACCTCTTCCCAGTGGACGATCCTATCCTCTCTCTCTCCCAGAGACTAAAGCCATGAACATTTACATTGCAGAGAATTTAGAGAGGGGTTTCATCTGAAAGTCTTCTTCTCCAGTCGGAGCAGGCTTCTTTTTCGTCAAAAGAAGGACGGTTCTCTTCGTCCATGCATAGACTATCGGGGTTTGAATAACATCACACGCAAGAACCGCTACCCACTGCCCTTGATACCGGAACTCTTCGACCGTCTTCAGGGAGCAACTATCTTTTCTAAATTGGATTAAAGAGGTGCCTACAATTTAGTAAGGATACGTGAGGGGGACGAGTGGAAGACTGCTTTTAACACCCATGACGGCCACTATGAATACCTGGTCATGCCGTTCGGTCTGTGCAACGCACCAGCAGTCTTTCAGGATTTCGTCAATGAGATTTTTCGGGACATTCTGCACAAATTTCTTATCGTCTACCTAGATGACATCCTAATCTTTTCTAAATCCACTCAAGAACACATCAAACACGTTCAACAGGTGCTGTTACGCCTCCGGGAGAACCATCTCTTTGCGAAATTTGAAAAATGTCAGTTCCATCTCAAGTCTGTGGCATTTTTGGGATACGTTATCTCTGACACCGGATTTAATATGGATCCAGAGAAACTTAAGGCTATTTTGGACTGGCCCCGTCCAACCACCCTCAAAGCCGTGCAAAGCTTTCTAGGTTTTGCAAACTATTATCGGCGCTTCATTTGCAATTTTTCTTCTACGGTATCTCCCATAACTGCTCTCACGAAGAAGGGTGCAGATCCATCATCATGGTCTGAGGCCGCCATACGGGCATTTTATCTTCTGAAAAAGGCTTTTGTGTCTGCCCCTATCCTCACCCACCCAGATCCTAAACTTCCATTTACCGTGGAGGTAGATGCCTCTGACATCGGGGCTGGGGCTGTCTTGTCCCAAAGGACATCTCCCTTAGCCAGACTACACCCATGTGCCTTCTTCTCAAAGAAATTTTCTTCCGCAGAACAGAATTACGATGTCGGGAACCGGGAGCTTTTGGCGATCAAGTTGGCATTAGAAGAGTGGAGACACTTCTTAGAAGGTACGGAGATACCCATAACCATACTCACACCTACCTAGAAGGGGCAGGTCGTTTGAGCTCTCGGCAAGTCCGCTGGGCATTATTTTTTTCACGATTTAATTTTCTCATCTCCTTCATTCCTGGCTCCAAGGATCTAAAGGCGGACGCCCTGTCTCGACAGTTCCTTGCAGAGGACAAGTCTGAAGAGCAGCTAGAGACAATTATTCCCTCTAGATGTATCCTGTCCGCCAACTCCTTTGATATTATGGACAAGATTCAATCCGAGCAATCACAGACTCCGATGGGGCTCAAGGTTCCGGAGGGAAGACTCTACATGGCACCCCAACACCGCAAAAGGGTTCTCGAGTGGTGCCATTCCTCTAAATTGGCAGGACATCCAGGGATACGGAAAACCAACGACCTTGTTCAACGTACCTTCTGGTGGCCAGAGAGGGCTAAGGATGTGGAGGAGTTTGTCAAAGCGTGTGGCACTTGCGCTCGCAACAAAGTACCCCGGGTCAGACCAGCAGGTCTTCTTCTTCCTTTACCCATTCCAGACCGTCCCTGGAACCATATTTCTATGGACTTCATTGTAGAGATTCCAGACTCCAAAGGGAAGAATACGATTCTTGTGGTCATTGATCGTTTTTCCAAACAGACGCACCTTGTTCCCTTGAGGGGTCTTCCAAATTCCTCCAGGCTTGCGGATGTTTTTATCCAGGAGATTTTTCGTCTTCACGGAGTGCCTGCAACCATCGTCTCTGATCGTGGGTCTCAATTTGTGTCAAGATTTTGGCGAGCCTTTTCCCAAAAATTGGGGATTTTACTTCAATTCTCCTCAGGATACCATCCACAGACCAATGGGCAGACGGAGAGGGCCAACCAAAACCTGGAACAATACCTTCGGTGTTTTATAACCGATACACAGGATGACTGGGTGGATCTGCTTCCTTGGGCTGAGTTTGCTCTTAACTCCCTTCGCAATGACTCCACTCAAGAATCTCCCTTCTTCATAAATTGTGGCTTTCCCCCTTCCCGTCTACCCTTCTCCCCTCTATCCTCAGGAGTACCAGCGGTGGACAAGCGCATCTCCCGGCTGAAAGACTTATGGACGAGGATTCAGGAGAACTTAAAGGTGGCCACAGGGAGACAGAAACTCTAGGCAGATCGCCTTCGACGCCAAGTGCCGGAGTTCACCCCAGGAGACAAGGTGTGGCTTTCATCCAGGAATATCCGACTAAAGGTTCCTACCATGAAGCTAGCTCCCAAGTTCCTCGGTCCCTTTCCCGTGGTTAGGAGGATTCATCCTGTGGCTTATCATCTACGCCTTCCACCCGCGATGAAGATACCTTCGGTCTTCCATGTGTCTTTGCTTAAACCAGCATTTCAGAGTCCTCGCTTTTCCAAAAATACTTCTCCTCCACTTCCTCTTATGATTCAAGGTCAACAGGAGTACGAGGTCCAGTTTATCCTGGATTCTAGGATTTCCAGAGGAGGATTAAAATACCTGGTCCACTGGAGGGGGTTCGGACCAGAGGAACGTTCATGGATTCCCCACCGGGATCTTCACGCACCTTGACTCCTCCAGGCTTTTCATCGTAGGAATACCTCCAAGCCATGCCATGGACGCCCGGAGGTCGCCCCTGAAGGGGGGGGTACTGTAAGGATTCAGGAGTCACGCCGCTCGCTGCGTGCGCCTCACTCACCTGCAGCCCTGCCAGGGTCTCCCGCGGCTCACATGGATTCCTCCTCTAAGACGCCGAGCTCCGTTTCCCCTGTGCGCGCGCGCGCACGTCAGTTCCCTTCTTCTGCCCTCGGTTCAGGGCGTGTGCCCACGCACGCATCCACAGGCGCAGCCACACGGAGGCGCGGCCACACAGAGGCGCACCAGCCTCTTAAAGGCACAGTACCCTTTTCCAATGCTGCAATTCAATACACCAATTCTTCTAGGATCTATAGCTCCTCCTCTAGGAACTCATCTAGACCTATCCCTGTCTCAGCCTGGCCCATTCACACCCCCCCACCTTGCTACTCTGCCATTGGACCCTCTTGCCTATATATACCCTGCAGCTTCATTAACTCGTCGGCTGTGCATAGAATCAGTTGTTCTCATCACTCTCTGCCTCCCTAGTCCTGTCTTGTCCTATCTTGTTTTGCAGTCTTCCTCGTGTACCGAACCGGCTTCCGCTACGTCTACCCGCACCTCTGGCATCCAGAACTCGGCATACGGCAACACGACTCTCCGCACCTCTGGCATCCCGATCTCGGCAAACGGTAAACGACAACGTCCCTCTCTCTAACCCCGGACTTGGCAAACAGCACCCTCTACCATCCGTACCTCTCCTGCCCCGATCCGGACTTCCAGACCACTCTACTCTCAAGACGTGCCCTCGTGGCTGTGGGTGGCGTTATATCCTATCCCACCTCAGCACCGCGGTCCCGTCTCGTTTGTGGTGAGCACGCCCTGACATTTTCACAGCATACGTGTCTTATTTCAGTTACACTTTAAAAAAATTTAACACTTTATTGTCTTGCACACTCCACTATATATATTATTCACTATCTAGCGCTACTATTTGTTTGTGTTATATATATATATATATATATATATATATATATATATATATATTTAATTTGGTGGTTATTTATCATTTAAAAAAATTGATATTATATTTTATATACTGCCCACTTCACCACGGACTGCCTCTGTGACTGCTAAGAGATTTCTCCGATCAGCCCCTGCATTGCGGGGTCACGGGCCACAATCCTCACATCCGGATTGCACTCACAGTGAGGAGGACTTCCGGGTCACCACGTGGAGATCCTTTTCCTGTATACCCTGCTGGATGTCGGTTCGGAGGAGCTGATACAACACAGACGGAGAGAAGGCACGCAAATAAAGACACATCGTGGGCGGTTGGCGAATGAGTATACTTTTATTTATCCTTTGTTTGTGAGTTCGCATTTGTTGCTTCTTTATTTTTATTTTTATTAAATTGTATTTTTTCATGCTGCACTAGGATCGGGCGCTTTCTTTTCTTGTTGTTGATATATATATATATATATATATATAAAATATAATAGCGCCAATTTTTTTAAATGATAAATAACCACCAAATTAAATATTATGCATGGATATTTTAACTGATACTGTCTTATTGGAATAACAAGGGGTAAACAATTAAACTGAAAATAACCAAAATAATATAATACTTATGAAAGGGGGTCACCCCCGGTTCCCCTGATCTTCCTTTGCCCCCTGCCTTTCCCCTGTGGCAGTGGGGGAAGGGGACAGCGACTTCTCCCGGCAGGCACCGCCATCTTGGTTGCGGCGCGAGGTTCGCGCAATGCGCAGAGGTTGGCCAGGGTAGCGGTGGCCATCGCCAGTGTGCCGGAGCTCTGGGAGGTTACGCAGGCGCAATTAAGCGTAGCGGCGGCCATTACAGCATCACACATGCGCAGTAAAGATCGCGCCCGCGGTCCCCATAGGAAAGAGCTGTGCCAAGGACTACAATTCCCAGCAGCCTCTGGGGACTGCACTTTCACCCTGGTCACAAGCAGCATTGAAGCCAATAGAGCTGGCAGATTCTCATGCTGCAGAGTTGCAACAATGTTGTGTGCAGACAGGGTTTTTGTCAGTTGGATCCAGGAAGAGATTGGGGAAGGTAGTGTACACAGAGCAGGGCTCTGCTGTACTAGGCCAGAGAAACCCCAGGCCCAGGTAGGCCCCACTCCCCACTCCCCACTAGGTTAGTGGGTAATTAATAAGGGACGGCCCCAGGTTAGGGACCCTGCCCTTAGGTGCGTGTGGTGTGCAGTCTTGTCAGTGTCACGGCTGTCAGTGCTGTGAGGGCTGACAAGAAGGCATCGTGTGTGTGTGCAGCACGTTTGCTGCAGGTGCTGTGAGTATTAGTTAGCAGTCAGGACCGGGAAGAGCTAGGGGAACGGATTAGGACAGTAACCCCCTGGGCCCCAGATAGGTCTTCACTCCCCAGCTTGTGGTGCTACAGGGACAGGCCCTAGGTTAGGGACCCTGTCACTTTACTCCTAGTGTTAGATAGGGAAACAGCGGACGCTGCGCTCCCAGAGAACAGACTTGTCCAGAGACAGAGACTATCTCCAGGGTGGGATCGCCCCTGGCGGACCCATGTGAGGAAACATCGGATCAGACGGGATCACCAAGCGGCAGACCCTTTTCGAAGTCGCTTGCAGGCCCGAGTGCAGGAGCGCTCGGCAGGTATCCCCATAAGTGCACCAACGTATCCTAACATATCACAACTACACATAGTGGCAGCGCTGAGCACGGGACAAGGGGGTTGGGCTGTGGATCCAGTGTGGGGATATACGGTGACTGTGGAGTTACTCTGTTAGTAGTGTATGTTATAAGAGTGCGTTATTGCCTGCATATATATTCTGCGTTACAGTAAACTGGTTATATACATCCCTGAGTACGTGGTTATTGTATATGCAGGTCATGTGTAGGCAACCTTCTACATCCCTAGAACCCTACACAGGTGGAGGCGCTGAAACTGAGAACGTTCCAGAGGATTCACCCCAGGCTCTCACTGCAGAGGCTCAGACCTCCTGTGAGCCTGACATGTATAATGCACCACACCTGGTAACATATAGGTTCCCCCCACATTCACTGTATCTGCGATTGGGGGTGGGGGAATACCCGTTACACTTATAAAAAGATGTAATAGACACACAAAAAGACAAACAACATGAAACATATAAGAACCAGTCCCAGATTGTTCAGCCAGTCTATGGACGATAATGAAGTCCAATCTCAGCAGTGGGGATAGGATGCTGCTCTCAATAGAATAAAACCAGATCCTGTGGATATACCTAGATAGGGAAAAAAAGAAGAGAGTGCAGCCCAATAGAGTAACAAGTAATTTAATGAGCGGGAAGGATGGACAAGGGTGGGGAAAAATACACTCAGAATATATAAAATTATAGCAAACGGTTTGTGAATAAATAACCGCCAAGAAGAAAAGAATCCTGCGTAGAAGAAATGCTGCATGGGTCTCCAGATAAACAGCGTGTACGCCTACATGGTAGAAACGCCTTGCTGTTGGAGGATAAGCTCACTGCTTAGAGCCTGAGTAATAGTCCCGGCACGATCCAGCCTTGATCGTGTCGCCACGTGATGACATTATGCATACCTATCACTAGGGTATCCTTGTAGCATAACAAGATAAAACAGTGTATGAGGTTGTACAGGGTCAGTGAGTCCAGATCACTGAGGTTAGTCTTTAGAGCTTTACCGTATTCAGTATCTTCCTAGCTAATAACTGCATTGATATCTATTGCACTAAGCACTATGTAGCCAAGTCATTTAGGCAAGACTTAATTCTGTCAGAAATGTTAGTTATATAGGAAAAATGGCAAAGAGTCGACATTCTTTTCAATCTGGGAATGTACGCTTTATATTTACCTAGATATTATTTCTGAACATACAGTAGAAGGGTTTTTTTTCCCTTGGATAAAAGGCTTATACATAAATGTATTAGAATTCTTACGGCTTTGATCAAGCAACTTGAAAACATGATCTTTTGTCCTGGGATGAAAAATATTGGTTAAAGGATACCCTGCCTGGAAGCATCCGTATCACTCCAAACATCTCTAATCCCTTGTGGAGAAAGCAATAGATATCTATTTTTCAGGTCACGCACCTGAGTGCTGCTAGTTCTTTGCAATAGCTTAAATTAAATGAACCGTGAAATATTTGTTTTATTACAAGAGCTTCCGTTTACATAATGCTGCTGCTGTTGTTTTTTTTGTGGCCTGTTTCTGGTAATCTGGGAGATTTTATTTTTTATAAGTAGTCTACGAACGATTCTTCTGCATCCATAGAAAAAGTATTTGATTAATATTCTTGATTCTGAGTCTCAATGGTATAAATCATTAGGATGAAAATACTTTTTCCTAAAATGTATCTAATAAATATAATAATAATAGCATGTTCTTGTATAGCGCTGCTAGTTTTACGTAGCGCTTTATTGTGACATTTTGCGGGCACAGGTCCCTGCCCTGTGGAGCTTACAATCTATTTTTTGGTGCCTGAGGCACAGGGAATTAGGGTGACTTGCCCAAGGTCACAAGGAGCCGACACCGGGAATTGAACCAGGTTCCCCTGCTTCAAACTCAGTGCCAGTCAGTGTCTTTACTCACTTGTGGGGTCTATATTCACTAAAGAGATATTGGCCCATATTTACTGAGATGTCTATGTATCAAGGCAATTTTGGAGCTAAACCGGGGCATTTTCACAGTGGCATAGCTAGACGTTCAGGGCCTCATTATACAGTAAGTGAATGTATTCCGTAGATTCAGGAGAAAATTTTCAATTGGAAGGTATCTCTCCTCATCATCATCCATCCTCATCATCTCTCTTCAGCTCTCTCCCCCTAACTCTCCTCATCCCTCCTCATCATCATTCATCCTCGTAGGGTTGCCAGTTGGCTTGTCCAAAAATACTGGACACAATGGTGAAAGGTGCGACACACACGAGAATCGTTGGTGGTGAAGAATGTTATTTATAAATGACCTGACTGGTACGTCATTTTTTTCTAAATTTCTCGCCAAGTATTCACCAATTTATATTCTGTTTCGTAAAAAAATTTGGGGAGGGGTCTGGTAGGGAGTGGGAGGGTGAGCCCTTCCGAGGATTTTTTTAGGAAATAGAATATGAAATAGTGCAAATGGGTGCAAATTGGTGAATGCTTGAAATTTAGAACAAATGATGTAATGGTCAGATCATTTATAAATAACAGACCTGCAGTCATACTGTACATGGCGAGCAATACTGATCTTAATGCTCCTCCCACAAATTCCAAGATTGTTGCACACTTCCTCATCCTCTCTCCTCTTATCCTCTCACCCTCCGACCCCCCTCGGCCTCTCACCCCACTCCCCTCATCCTCCCCTTATCCTCCCCTCATCCTCTCACCCGTCCCTTCTTCCTCTCTCATCCCCCCTCCCTTCAGCCTCTCTTCCCTCTCCCTTCATCCTCTCTCATTCCCCCTCCTTTCATCCTCGCTCAACCCCCTCCCTTCATCCTCTCTCACCCCCACCCTTCATCCTCTCTCAACCCCATTCCCTTCATCCTCTCACCCTCCTCCCGTCATCCTCTCTCATCCCCCCTCCCTTCATCCTCTCTCATTCCCCCCTCCCTTCATCCTCTCTCACCCCCTCCTCCCTTCATCCTCTCCCGCCCCCCTCCCTTCATCCTCCCCCCCCCCTGTCATTATCACCCCCAGAGGTCAGCCAGAGAAAACACACACACACACACACACCCACCCTTCATCCTCTCTCAACCCCCTTCCCTTCTTCCTCTCTCATCCCCCCTCCCTTCATCCTCTCTTCCCTCTCCTTTCATCCTCTCTCAACCCCCTTCCCTTCATCCTCTCTCAACCCCCTTCCCTTCTTCCTCTCTCATCCCCCCTCCCTTCATCCTCTCTTCCCTCTCCTTTCATCCTCTCTCAACCCCCTTCCCTTCATCCTCTCTCAACCCCCTTCCCTTCATCCTCTCTCATCCCCCCTCCCTTCATCCTCTCTCATCCCCCCTCCCTTCATCCTCTCTCATTCCCCCCTCCCTTCATCCTCTCTCACCCCCTCCTCCCTTCATCCTCTCCCACCCCCCTCCCTTCATCCTCTCCCCCCCCCGTCATTATCACCCCCACAGGTCAGCCAGAGAAAACACACACACCAAACAGTCAAAGTACAAATACACACACACACACACACACACACACACACACACACACACACACACACACACACACACACACACACACACACACACACACACACACACACACACACACACACACACACACACACACACACACACACACACACACACCAGAACAAATACACACAGGGCACAGGCAGGACAAACAGGATACACAGCACATAGGAGACAGGAGACACAGGACACAGACACAGGCAGACAGGAGACAAAGGACACAGCCTCACCTCTCTCTGCTCCATGTTTTTCCTCCACTCTTTGGCCCCACCCCAAGGCTCCTGCCACCTCTTCCTGATTGGCTGCATTACACAGCAGTAGCCAATCAGGATGGAGAAAACTGTCCAGCCCCCTAGCAGCAGCCCTGCTCTATCCCTTCTCGGAGGAAATCCCACGATCGATTACTAAGTCTGGAGAGATAATACCGGTATAAACATACATGTCCCCCACACATACATGTCCGGTATTATCTCTCATTTTTTACCAGACAGAGTAACCAAATACCGGGCAGTCCGGTTCAATACTGGACACCTGGCAACCCTACGAAATTATATGTGAGGGCCGATAAACACCTGGCAACCCTACCTCCTCATCATTTCTCCTCATGCTCCACCCAGCTCCAATGTTTCCCCATCTGCCCCAGCTTTTACCTTGGGGAGAGTCAGTTGGAGGAGTTGGGGTGGGGGGGAGTTACAGGAGTGCACAGATTATAAGGAGATGTATCATTTTCTGTATCTCTCTGAGCTATTGGTTTTGCTTAAAAAAATCCTCCATATCTGAAGGGTCATCGCTCTAAACATACTGCATCATACGCTGCGCTCTGTTCCAAAAAACATAGACGTGCCTCTAAACGCACTTTTCTCTACATTTATAGTACAGAGGCCGATATACATCAACCTTCAATATACCAAAATGAGGGTATTATTGAAAAAAAAACCCTGCTATTTTTATAGCGGGCAAGTCATCATGTTGCTTGGTACCGCTAATTTTTTTTATTATAAATACCGGAACTAACCAACAAGATGAGTAAATTCTGCACTTTTTCTCATTTTCATGCTAGTCATCCTGTTCCGATATTTATAGGTACCTGGCTAACACCAAAAAGTACAGCAAATTTGTATTACCTAACCCAGGCTAGTGTCCGCCTTATCTTGCCTACGTATATAATATCCAATTATACACATCGGGGACAGAGACATTTTGGGCGCCTGGAAATAGGGCCACCGACAGGGGTGGAGAGACGGAAGAAGTGTCCAGGGCCCAGTGGCTGGCTGTCCCACTAACAGGCCTCTGCTTGCTGTCGCCGGGCCAAGGCTCCCGGCTCTCAGTTGCTGCCTTCTCTTCTCATGCCGTGCTCTTTCTCCCGTGCACAGGGGAAGCAGGGTGCACCCAGAAGTCAGGATCAGCGCGCACTGGCGGGAGAGAGAGAAATCTGGCGTGGGAAGAGGCAGAAAGTGAGGCGAGCCGGAAGTTGTGGTTCGAGGACAGCAGCAACCAGTGGTAAGTGGGGGTTGGTGGGGAATTGTATTTGTCTTGGGGTGCTAAATGTATTTGTTTTGGGGATATAATTGTATTGGAGGGTGGTAATTGTATTTGGGGGGTGGTATAAATTTATATTTGGGGGTGGTGGTGTTGTTAGTATCTGCTGGGGGGTGTTTTAATCTGGGGTGTGTGTAGTGTGTCTGTATCTGTGGGGTGTTGTGGTGTCTGTATTGGGAGAGTATAGTCTGTGTGTATTGGGTGGGGGTTGTGCGGCAGTGTGGGAAGGGGAATTATTGTACTGTATGTGTGTTGGGGGAATTGTGTGTGTGGCCAGTAAAAGAAGGGGGAAAGAGTGTGAGGAAAGGCGGGATTAAGTGAGAGGGGAAATTGAGTGATAGCAGGAGAGAGCAGAGGGGGAGAGTGGGTGTGGAAGAGAGGGGGGGAAGAGGGAGAGACAGAGGGGGAGAGAAATACAGGTGTGAAAGGAGAAGGCTCGCAAGGCCGCCGATATGGGGTGAGGGGGCTCTTAGACGACACGATGGTGGTCGAGGCAGGATGGGGGGGAGGGCCCAGGCGAAGCTCTAGTTTGGGGCACCAGAAAACCTG
Source organism: Ascaphus truei (assembly GCF_040206685.1). Taxonomy (NCBI): domain Eukaryota; kingdom Metazoa; phylum Chordata; class Amphibia; order Anura; family Ascaphidae; genus Ascaphus; species Ascaphus truei. Next base: position 38,256,659 of record NC_134501.1, on the reverse strand, counting down.
TCAGCAGGCCATGCCTGGAAATGTTTTGCCTCTGCCTCCTGTATTGCAGTGCTGGCTGGTCACAAAGCAGGATATATTGCTCTGTTACCAGTCACGGCGGTAGCGGACAGGTCAGACAGCACTGCGCCACTAAGCTCGAAGTGCGGGGGAAGAGGGGAAGTAGAATTGAGATGGGGCGAACCGCACGGGATAGCGTTTCTGAGATCAGATCCATTATCAGAAACCCCAACCCTCTCTATTAGCGCTTCTGAGATGAGATGCATTGTAAGGAACCCCAACCCTCTCTAATAGCGCGTCTGAGATCAGATGCATTGTAAGGAACCCCAACCCTCTCTAATAGCATGTAGGAGATCAGATGAATTGTAAAATCTTTTGTATTTGGTACAATTTTCAAATTACTTGAAAATGACACAGAACCCTTTAGGGGTGCCTGGATAACCCCGGTTGAAAAACATTGCTCTAGTGAATAATACCATACTGTAATTATGTCTGCTCTTAAAATCCTTTACTACACAACTTGCAGGCACTAGAAGATACATGAGCTATAATTCTAATTACATCTGTGATGTGAATACAGAAATAGCTTATAGCCTGTAGTACCTTGCTATAAAATATGTATCGAATCCGAAAACAGGTGTAAGGTTTGTGGCATTGAACAATGTAGTGATAGTGGCCAAGAGATGCTGCGGAATTGCACATAAATAGCACATTCAAATCATTTTTCCACGTTTGTATGATAGCAATATTCAGTCATATTCAAAAATAAGATGCAGTTCTGCAGGACTCCCGGAGATAAACAATTGTCTCACATAATTATATTTTCTGTGATGGGTTTAAACGCAGGTAAATTGTAGCATTCCAGCAGCTATAAATTGTAAGTGCTTTCCTATTACATGTCCATAGTTTGTATTTTTATGTCTCATTTTTTTATAGTCAAAAGTAGAACTGACTAAATATGGAGCCAAGACATAATTTCAAGGGCACCAACCTCCAGGATACAGTTCTTTTATTAGCTGATTGCTGTGTTCAGTAAAAAAAAATCAAACATCTACTTGGAACTGATGCCGCAGTTATATGGGCGGAAAAAAATATCTAAAATAAATCAGTATTTGCTGCCTTTGATCTACATTTTCAGTTACATAAAGCAGATTTTTGATACATTTGTAAGGATAAGCGGCGATCTGTGTTGCTCTTTTATTTATTTTATATATATATATATATATATATATGTATATATATATATATATATATATATGTTACCTTATTTGAAACGAGGGGTCATCAATGCTGAATAGAGGCTCTCCAATCTATGGGACCCCCCTCTGTTTCAGAGATATTTCATTTTTAAATTCCCTTACAAATGCTCTTGTCAGGTGTAACAGAGGCAAATCTGTTTACTGCTAGATCTGTTGAGTGTCTGCCAGGCAGTGGTTAATCTCAGTGTAGATATAGAGTTGTGGTCAGCGCAAAATGCACAGGATAGGTTTCAGTATAAAAGACAATAAAGTATACAGGAAATATGGTGAAAGCACTGGAAACAGGGGATTAACCCCAAAACATATGAGTAATAGACACCAATGGGGAGTGACACTACATAAAAATGCAATTGCATAAACACACGGCCGTGTGTGAGCCACTTCACGTAAGTAAGATCTTTGGGGTCTTATACATAGACCCTCTCCTCCTTTGATCCCCCAATTGGACCAAACGTGGGTGTTGTGAGTGGATGGAAACGCTCCCGCAATCCCAGGTAAGGAGAATGGGCAAAGCCACAGTCAAATTACAATGCAGTTTATTAGTTAAGACCCCAAAGATCTTACTTACGTGAAATGGATCACACACGGCCGTGTGAGTATCCAATTGCATTTTTATGTAGTGTCACTCCCCAATGGTGTCTAGTCTGTTTATGTAACTACCAGTGCTTTCATTGGTTGTGACTGAATTTACTGTTTTGAAGTTAATAAGACAGCACACCTTAGAAAACAAAAGGGAAGATGAGCCCAAGATCCAATAGTGAAGCACCGTTTTATCTCACATCAAAGACACAAATGGCACTCACTGCCATGGGATAAAATGTAGCACATTAAAATATCCTTTGGTCAGGGGACTTACGTGGTATGTTGGAGTCTCTACTCTCGGCTTTCTGGTGCCTGTACCAACTTCCAATTACAAGCCTCCCAACGCGTTTCATTAGCACTCAGTCACTTTGTCAGGGGATGGCTTGTGCGTCTCTATTTGTACTTTCAATATTTATAGGGGGCTTGGTTTGTTTTTGTACTTTTGATTCTCAGCACGTTGCAGCTTCAGTTTGTTTATGAACTTTATATACAATTTATGTTCACGAGCCATACCCCAAGGACCTTGGTTTAGTTTACTCAAAACCTATAACAAAATTGTTTCTTTACAAGGCAGCAAAGATGAAAGAAACTATCCCTTACCCCAGGGGAGCGCAATCTTTTCCCCCTGTGCCCCCCATGCCAGCTGTCCCCCTCTCCGTGCGCCCCCTCCCTTACCTTGGCTCCGGCGTTCTTGGCAACATGGCGTCATGAAGTCACATTGCCATGACACATGACCCCGCAACGTCATTTGAATTTTGCCATGGCGAAGCGTCTCCAGAACCATCTGAGCCAAGGTAAGGGAAGTTTAGAGGCCTTCGCCGCTTTACCAGCATTTAATTTAAGTGCCTTCGGAAAGCATGCAGGGCCCCTGTAAACCCCGCACCCCCGCAGAGAAGTTTGCGCATCCAATTTTGCCTTATCCAACTATAATATTTAGCATGGGTTGTAATAAACCAGGATGTAAAATGTTACAGTGGAAGAGCCCCCCATTAAATGCAAGACAAGTAATCTCAATTTGTGATAGGGATTTTGCTGTGTTATAGAACAGTTTAAATTGTACTTGACACACATATACATATATATAATATGTGGTAATTTTGGAGGTTCGTTCATCAGAGCTTGCTGGGTATCTGTGTGTTTATTAACTATGTCCAGCTGGTCTCAGCTGTTTTGGAGGTCAGTGGCCGCTCCCCCCTCCCCCAGGGTTTAAGCTCGCCCCTCCCCACACAGCAAATTAACATGTCTTTTCATGCAGCTGGTTGGGACAGATCCAATGTGATCATTCTTCCTCTAATTATAAAGGTAACCAATAATTTAATCAGTTAGTTTTAGGACCTGCAATATTTGGTCATGCCTTGATGTGACTCGCAGGCTTAAAATGCTTTGGCCAAAGGGTTTAACTAAAGTACACTTTTTCAAGAGAAACATAGGTATTTCACTGTGTGTATGTGTTATGTTGGATGTAGCTCTGGGCTTCCTTGTTTTTTATTGTACACATTTATCCACACCCAGTAGCACTCCTTTTGACACTTTATAAATATATATATATATATATATATATATATATAGCAATACAAAACAAAAAAGAAACTAAGTAGCGCCTCTAATATACCTTGACAAAACTGTGATTAAGTTAACCTAACTATGAATGCATCCAATGGGGTGGCAAAAGTGGGTAAAATATACTAAAACCAGTATTAACCAAGGATTTTACGTTTATATATTAAAATGTGTAAAATGTTCAATGACAATAAACTAATACTTTATTAATTAATAAAATAACATATAAACTAAAAAAAAAATGTAATAATATTATAGAAGTGAATGAATTAAAATGCAAATGAATTAGAACTTAAAAAACCTTAAAAAAACACAGAGTCCTGTTCCAAAATAAAGCATCCAGGTAAAAGGCAGCCCGTTTCAAAGGGGTCACTACTCCCTGTTGATACCTATGAAAAAAGAAAAGAAAAGAAATAGGCGCACACCTAGTGCATTAAAGTATAACAATTTAGTTTATAGAACAATAAAAACAGTCAAATGCCCACTCACAAAGGTACACGCTTTAAAAGCAGGTATGAGATAGGCTCTCATAAGCCAGTACTGCTGTCCGATATCAGCAATGGTATCCTTCTCCTGTTTGTTCTCCACGTGGTTCGAACAACCGGAAGTGGCGTCCCTCCGGTCGGGTGCCCCGCACAGAAAGTCCATCCGGGATCCAGCACCTTCAGTTCCCTGCTTCTGATTAATGCACCACCGGGGGAAAAGGATCCTAACTTCTTCTTAGCCTCACACAGCCTGCAGTGTCTCTCAAACAGCAGTGGTAATGTCCGTGGTAAAGTGACACCTCAGTCTTAGCCATGCCCTACGCGTTTCGTCATCTATGATGACTTCATCAGGGGGTATATATATATTATGTGGTAATTTTGGGGGTTCATCAGAGCTCACTGGGTATCTGTATGTTTCTGTAACTATGTAAACCATGCAATTGTTGACTTTACAAATGTATTATTTATTATAGGAAATATGCCACTAATGATTGAAAAATACGTGAGAAATTCAATCAATGCGTTTTTCTGACCACACAAGGGTTTTCCAGCATTGATCAATATAGTGAGCATTTGAGGCTAGTTCCCAAATGCTTCAAAAAAGAGATGGGTCTTAAAGGAGAAATCCACCCTAACTAACCTCAATTTCTTTAAAGGATGGGAATCAGTGGGTACTCCAGAGCTGAACCGCACCATTTTCAGCCCGAGGGATACTTACCAGTGAAGTTACCGGTATTACTTCTTGATTTTTAAAGGTGATTTAATTGGCCATCCAATAGAAAGTCAGAACCGATGATGTTGTAGCTTCCTATTGGTCCAAGATTTTGTAGCCATTTTGATTTCCCCAAGGGAGATTTAAACCTGGTTACTTCACTGTTAAGTTTCTCATGAACTGAGGGTCCCTGGATCTGTAAATAGTGTCATCTGGTCCCCCGGTTCCCACCGTATAAAGAACGGGGACTGGGAAAAAAACTAGTAGAAGGTACTGCTCCTTTAAGGGATTTCTTGGAAGGTGGGAGCATTCCTGATGTTGATAGGAAGGTTGTTCCAGAGTCTGGACCATTCTTTCGGGAATGTTCTTTTTCCAATCCTGGTGGATTTGAATGGAGGAACACCGAGCAGTTGTTGGATGATCAAGAGTAAGTTGTCTGGCTAATATGGAGTGATGTGTTTCAAGATGGATGTTAGTACTTGCCCATGTGTGGCCTTATAGATTGTAGAGAGGAATTTGAACTCAATTTTCTGTATGATTGTTATCCAATTAAGTTCTCTGACGTCTCCACTGATGTGGTCGTAAATGTTCAGGTTCCTGAGAGTTCTAGATGCGTTTTTCGGATTTGCCTGAAAATGGTAGAATTGGTTTCTTGGCAAGCAATGACCAGAGTGAATTGCCGTTATGAAGTCTGGAGGTGACTAGAGAGTGAGTGACCATCAACAAATTTTCTTTCCTAAGCAGAGGCTTGAGTCTCTTGATGGAACGGAGTTGGAAGAGGCACGACTTGGCTGTCTGTTTAGCTTGTTCTTCCATTGTTGTATTACGATCAATGGTGACACTCAGGCTTTTCACTGTCTTAGAGGGTGCTATAGAGTAGCCCTAGAAACTGATTTTTTTTTTAAATCGAAGCACTATTTTACCTACATTAGTTTGAAAAACAAAAAAACAATTCTTTATACATAGCCTCCTTTTGTCTCTATGTTTCTATGGTTCTAGGAATCAATGGGAGGTTAGTAGTTATAGGAACAGTTAGTGGAGGGATAATCGGGAACAATTAAAGGAGTAGTAGGTGGGAGTTACAGAGGTTATAAGGGCAGTTGGGGAAAGAAATGTGGAGATTTAGTTGAGGAGCTGCTTGGCGTGATATTCCTTCTGTCTATTTATATTCTCCCCACTTACCACTTGAAGGGAAGAAGAACTTAGTGCCCAATATGTAGCTCCCTCTTGCTCTTAGACATTTTTTCTTGTGTACATTCCCTGGCTGTCCTGATTGCCTCTGTGGTTTTGTGTAGCACGGGTATCCATTTGTGCTATGTATTATGTGTTTTTCTTTTGTGAATGTCTGTGTATCCCCTGTTTTGTCCCAGTCATTTGGGTATGATCTTCCTAGTGGGAAGGTTTTTTTTTTTTTTTTTTTGGGGGGGGGGGCAAGGGGGCTGTCTTCCTGCATCACCGGGTATTTGGCTACATTTTGGTGTGTCAGTCATTTATGTGGAGTGCTGTAGGTATTTTCTCTATTGTGTATTGTTTGAGGATTTAGGGAGACCCTCCTGCCTGCGTGAACCTTTTCCACTGTGTTGCTCTAGTACTGTTACATTAGTGGGGCTGACTGACCTTCCATTTTTTGCTATGTACCTGAATGGCACTATATTAATAATGATATACATATATACATATTACGTATCAACGTTTGTTGCTGTAGCGGCCACTGTTTTCTCTTTTCTCAGAATCAGTTATATTGGGCTAATAGATAGGGTGACCAGTTGTCCCGGTTTACCCGGGACAGTCTCGTTTTTTTAATGGCTGTCCCGGTTTTTTAATGCCTGTCCCGGCTGCCCCGCATTCTTTAAAATGTCCCGTTTTTTGTGTGTCTGTTCCGGTATTGGCCATCAGAGCAGGGGGGCGGGGGCAGCAGAGAACAGAGAATGCAGAAACAGAGCAGAGGCTGGTCTGACAGTAGCTGCAGATGGTGGGGGCGGGGTTAGAGGCAGAGGAGCCTCAGCAGTGAGACAGTGGGAGATTCGGTGTCTGCTGCCAGGGCTCAAGATGGCTTCCCCCCCAAAGGTTCCACAGAGGCAGGTAGGGACCAGAACAGACACACACGAGATGCAGCAAGAGAGGGGGGGGGGAGAGAGAGACATGGGGGGAGAGAGATGCAGCATGGGGGGAGGAGAGAGAGGCAGCATGGGGGGGGAAGGAGAGAGAGGCAGCATGGGGGGGAGGAGAGAGAGGCAGCATGGGGTGGGGGAGAGAGAGAGGCAGCACGGGGGGGAGAGAGGCAGCATGGGGAGAGAGAGGCAGCATGTTCGGGAGAGAGGCAGCACGGGGAGAGAGAGGCAGCACGGGGGGGGAGAGAGAGGCAGCATGGGGGGGAGGATAGAGGCAGCATGGAGGAGGAGGATAGAGGCAGCATGGGGGGAGGATAGAGGCAGCATCGTGGGGAGGAGAGAGGCAGCATGAGGGGGAGGAGAGAGGCAGCATGGGGGGGAGAGAGAGGCAGCACACAGAGAATGGGGCAGAGAGAGGCAGCACACAGAGAATGGGGGAGAGAGAGACGCACACAGAAAGAATGGGGGAGAGAGACACACACACAGAATGGGGGAGAGAGACACACACACAGAATGGGGGAGAGAGAGAAACACACAGAGAATGGGGGAGAGAGACGCACACACAGAGAATGGGGGAGAGAGACGCACACACAGAATGGTGGAGAGAGACGCACACAGAGAATAGGGGAGAGAGAGACACACACAGAATGGGGGAGAGAGACACACACAGAGAATTGGGGAGAGAGACACACACACATAATGGGGGAGAGAGACACACACACAGAATGGGGGAGAGAGAGACACACACAGAATGGGGGAGAGAGACGCACATACAGAGAATGGGGGAGAGAGACGCACACACAGAGAATGGGGGAGAGAGACGCACACAGAGAATGGGGGAGAGACACAGAGAATGGGGGAGAGAGAGACACACACACAGATAATGGGGGAGAGAGATGCACACACAGATGGTGCGAGAGACACACAGAGAATGGGGAGAGAGAGACAACCAGAGAATGGGGGGGAGAAAAACACACACACACACAGAATGGGGGAGAGAGATGCACACACAGAGAATGGGGAAGAGCGAGACACACAGAGAATGGGGGAGAGAGATGCAAAACACAGAGAATGGGGGAGAGACACACACAGAGAATGGGGGAGAGAGACACACACACAGAGAATGGGGGAGAAAGAGACACACACACAGAGAATGGGGGAGAGAGAGACACACACAGAGAATGGGGGAGAGAGAGACACACAGAATGGGGGAGAGAGAGAGACACACAGAATGGGGGGAGAGAGAGACACACACAGAATGTGGGGGGGGAGACGCACACACAGAGAATGGGGGAGAGAGACGCACACACAGATGGTGGGAGAGACACAGAGAATGGGGGAGAGAGAGACACACACAGAGAACGGGGAAGAGAGAGATACAAACAGAATGGGGAGAGAGAGACACAGAGAATGGGGAGAGAGAGAGAGAGAGAGAAATAGAGAATGGGGGGAGAGAGAGAGACAGAGAAAGGGGAGAGAGAGTCACACACAGAATGGGGAGAGAGACAGAATGGGAAGGGTGGAACGAGAATGGAGTGATGGGGGAACGACAATGGAGGGATGAGGGGGAGAGAGAATGGGTGTGTGTAGGGCTGCGTCTCTGGTAGTGCTGAGTGGGCGGCGGTTACTTACATATATAGCTATATATAAGACCTCGCTCACGCTGTGCGTGCGGCGCTCGTGCGCAGGCACCCGCTCACCCGCGCTCGGCGCTTACGTAAACGAAAAACCTATACTTACCTGCGCGCTCAACTACCTGCAATAACCCCCCCTCCCCCACGCGCGCATACATGCAGGGCACCCGGCGCTCATGCTTGGAGCGCTCTCCAAGCATGAGCGCCCTCAGCACCAGCGAGGACTCAGCCTAAGAAGGGGGGACAGAGAGTGGCGGAGAGACATAAAGGAGATATAAAACGCAGTTGGTGATGTTAATTTTTTTATAAATATTTTTTTTAATGTGTCCCGGTTTTTACTTTTGTAAATCTGGTCACCCTACTAATAGAATAAGCATAAACAATTCTATATTAAACAGCTACCCCAGTACACAACAATAATTTCCATGTAAAACCTCTTAACAGTACATTTTGCACAAGCAGGATTTGTATTCTGTCTTCTGCAGGCTGGCAATGTTAGTAATCATTTAATAGCATCTCTTCTTCTTCATTAACATGAGAGTTGTTACTCTATTGCTTTTGACAAGATTAAATGTAAACCTCCAGTTCAAAATAACCATTTTATCTAGTGAAATACACAGCAGGTATTAGAAAAGCTGAATGTATAAATACCCTCTTCTTTTTATTTACACTTTATTACTGTAATTACCTGCCAGATATTGCTCTATGATGTACTGTGGACATCCTTGGCAATAAGAAGATCAATATTTGAGATATTGGACATGCTGTTAAATGTTTCCACCTGCAATTTTGGCAATGTCATAATAATAGATCTATAAACACTACGAGCTAATCCAAGGCTTTCTGTAAATATGGCAATGGGAACTAGAATAAAATCTGTTTCTGCAATTCCACACTTGGCATTGAGCATTGTTGAGTATTAAGGAAGAAAAATGATTGCTTTCGCATAACAGGCTTAAAAACCCAAGCAAGAATAGAGCCTCAACGACCTTTCAGAGACAGTGCTAGAACAAGAGGTCAATCCACCCTCAATAGAAGCTCCAGAGTTCAATTCTACCAGAACCAAATACAGGAGAACAGGAGCATGTACAGTACTTAATAGATTACCACAATACTTTGAACACAGAAATACATACAACTCAACAACGGGACCTAAATTATAAAGTCCCTGTATTTGATATAATCTGCAAAGTGGAGTAATATCTCTTGTATATGTGCATATTGGTGAAATCTCGCAATCAGTTATAATATAGCAATGTTAACCTTGTTGAGCTGTAGCAAATTAATGTTACAGTCCTGATTTTGAAGAGTGATTCCACCTATCTCTCTTTCTAATCTATCTATTTCTCTAATCTATCTATCGCTTTAACATCTCTATATAATCTATCACGGACAGGTGATCTCACTTTCCGGTACTCATTTGATCCCATCCCCCTCAGGTCCTTGCTCAGACAGATCTCTCTGCTTTGTAGTCCGATCCTTCTTTGGTCCCTCAATACAGCGCCAGTCTTCCTCCAGTCACTCAGTACAGTACCGGTCCTTTCCCCTCACTCAGTATAGCGCCATTTCTTCTCTGGTCTCTCAGCATGGCACCGGTCACTCAGTACAGAACCAAGTTCTTCCCCATTTGACTCCAATGCAACAGGCCCCCCTATTGGTTGTCAGCATCATACAGTCTGTCTCTCAGAAACTCTCTTATTGGCTTAAAGAACATTCAGCACTGTTCAGTCTCAGAACACACACTGATAATATATTTACATAGGGTGTTACATCTTTATTTATATAGCACCAACAGTATACTCAGCACTTTACAAAAGAGACAACACAATACAAGGAATTAAAGTACAATAAGTGTAAAAATCAAAATAGGAAAGTAAATCCCTGCCCCGGAGAGCTTACAATCTAAGGATCGGGTAGACAGATTGTTGGGGGGGGGGGGCTGGGATTGACCCGGCGGTCTTGGTACACGTTGGCACCAATGACAAAGTTAGAGAAAGATGGAGGGTCCTAAAAAATGATTTCAGGGATCTAGGCCAAAAGCTTAAGGCAAGGACCTCCAAGGTAGTATTTTCTGAAATACAACCAGTGCCATGCGCTACCGCAGGGAGACAGTCAGAGATCAGGGAGGTTAATGCATGACTAAGAAAGTGGTGCAGGAAGGAGGGGTTTGGGTTTTTAGAGCACTGGGACTCCTTTTATGAGAGGTGCCATCTATATTCTAGGGACGGATTGCACCTCAATGAAGAGGGATCTTCTGTGCTAGGGGGGAGAATGCTAAAAAGGTTGGAGGAGATTTTAAACTAGGGTGGAGGGGGGAGGGGAATGAAACAGATAATGAACTAAATGGAATAGAGGAGGATACAAGGTGGTATGGAGGTAGAATGGGGGCAAGTGTGAGTTTGACAAGCAGTGAGACACCCATAGTAAATAGAGATAATACTAGAAAACTTCTAAAGATAAAACTAAGTGGGCGCAGAAAGGAAGGAGCAGATAAGATAATAGTACAGGCTGAAAAAAAACTGAAATGCAAGCTTGAATTAATAGCTGCAAGGGAGCAGTATGACATCATAGGCATTACTGAAACATGGTGGGATGAAACTCATGACTGGACAGTTAATTTAGAAGGTTATTCTCTTTTTTGGAAGGATCGAACAAATAGAAGGGGAGGTGGAGTATGTTTATATGTTAAACCGGATCTAAAACCTATTATAAGGGATGATATCTATGAAGGAAATGATGAAAATGTAGAGACTTTGTGGATAGAAATTAGCAGTGAAGGTAAAAGTATAAAGAAAATGTTTGTGGGAATATGCTATAAACCACCAAATATCTGTGAGATTGAGGAAGCTAAAATACTTTAGCAAATGGAGAAGGCATCAAAACTGGGTCATGTTTGCATAATGGGGGATTTTAATTATCCAGACATACAGTAGACTGGGGCAATGAGATTAGCATTACAATAAGAGGAAACAGGTTTTTGGGGGTGCTTAAAGACAATTATATGACCCAAATTATTGAGGAACCAACCAGGAGAGGGGCAGTTCTGGATTTGGTCATATCAAACAATGTAGAAGTAATAACAAATATTCAAGTCCTGGAACATTTGGGTAAAAGTGATCATAACATGGTCTCATTTGAAATAAATTATCAAAAAATAGATTTCTTGGGTTCAACAAAGACCTTCAACTTTAGAAAGGCAGATTTTAATAAACTGAAGTCTAATCTAGTAGTAATACAATGGGATGATGTTTTTGCAGGGAAACATGTAGAAGATAAATGGGCAGTCTTTAAAACATTTTTAGAAAAGCACACTTATCAGTGTATACCCTTGGGTAATACGTATAAAAGAAATAAGTCAAAACCAATGTGGCTAAATAAACAGGTAGGGGAGGAAATGGACAAGAAGAGGAAGGCGTTTAGATTCTTTAAGTCAGAAGGGACAGAGACGTTGTACCAGAATTATAAGGAATGTAACAAAACTTGCAAAAGGGCAATCAAATTAGCAAAAATGGATAATGAAAAAAGGATTGCAATAGAAAGTAAGGTCAACCCTCAAAAGTTCTTTAAGTACCTTAATAACAAAAAAAATGAGAAAAGAATATATAGGACCCTTTCAGTGTGAGATGGGTAGGCAGATTATTGGAGATAAGAAAAAAGCTGAGGTATTAAACAAATTATTTGCCTCTGTGTTTGCCAGGGAAGATTCAAGTTCAATAGTAGTGCCGCAGGAGGAAGCCACAACCTCCACATTAAAGAACAATTGGTTAACTGAGGAAGAAGTTTATAAGCGACTTGAAAAAATTAAAATAAATAAGGCACCTGGCCCAATGGCAAACATCCAGGAGTTCTCAAGGAGTTAAGCTCAGTAATAGCCAAACCATTATATTTAATATTCAAGGACTCAATTTCCACAGGCTCAGTACCACAAGATTGGGGTAAAGCAGATGTGGTGCTTATATTTAAAAAGGGAGCTAGATCACAACCGGGAAATTACAGACCTGTAAGCCTGACTTCAATAGTAGGGAAAATACTTGGCGGTTTAATACAGGATAATATTCAGGGATACCTACAGTAATGGAAAACAAAATTATTAGTAATAGTCAGCATGGATTTATGAAGGATAGATCTTGCCAAACTAACCTTATTTGTTTCTTTGAGGAGGTAAGTAGGAATTTAGACCAGGGTAATGCAGTTGATGTGGTCTACTTAGATTTTGCAAAGGCTTTTGATACAGTTTCACACAAGAGGTTGGTGTACAAAATAAAAAAATTGGACTCAGTAATAATATATGCACCTGGATTGAAAACTGGTTAAAGGACAGACAACAGAGGGTTGTCATAAATGGAACTTTTTCAAGTTGGCTAAAGTCGTGAGTGGATTACCTCAGGGATCGATACTGGGACCCCTGCTTTTTAACTTGTTTATTAATGACCTTGAGGTTGGGATCGAGAGCAAAGTCTCCATCTTTGCTGATGATACTAAATTGTGTAAGGTAATAGAATCAGAGCAGGATGTAATTTATCTTCAGAAGGACTTGGAGAGACTGGAAACGTGGGCAGGTAAATGGCAGATGAGGTTTAATACAGATAAATGTAAGGTTATGCATTTGAGATGCAAGAATAAAAAGGCGACTTACAGATTAAATGGAGATATATTGGGGAAATCATTGATGGAGAAGGATTTATGAGTTCTTGTAGACAGCAGGCTTAGAAATAGTGCCCAATGTCATGCAGTAGCTGCAAAGGCAAACAAGATCTTATCTTGCATCAAACGGGCAATGGATGGAAGGGAAGTAAACATAATTATGCCCCTTTACAAAGCATTAGTAAGACCACACCTTCAATATGGAGCACAATTTTGGGCACCAATCCTAAGAAAAGACATTATGGAACTAGAGAGAGTGCAGAGAAGAGCCACCAAATTAATAAAGGGGATCGACAATCTAACTTATGAGGAGAGGCTAGCTAAATTAGATTTATTTACATTAGAAAAGAGGCGTCTAAGAGGGGATATGATAACTATATACAAATATATTCGGGGATAATACAAGGAGCTTTCAAAATAACTATTCATCCCACGGGCAGTACAAAGGACTCGGGCCATCCCTTAAGGTTGGAGGAAAGGAAATTTCACCAGCAACAAAGGAAAGGGCTCTTTACAGTAAGGGCAGTTAAAATGTGGAATGCATTACCCATGGAGACTGTGATGGCAGATACATGAGATTTGTTCAAAAAAAGGTTGGACATCTTTTTAGATGGGAAAGGTATACAGGGATATACCAAATAAGTATACATGGGAAGGATGTTGATCCAGGGATTAATCTGATTGCCAATTCTTGGAGTCAGGAAGGAATTAATTTTTCACCTTAATGGGGTTTTTTGTTTGCCTTCCTCTGGATCAATAAGTAAGTATAGATGTCGGATAAAGTATCTGTTGTCTAAATTTAGCATAGGTTGAACTTGATGAACCATGTCTTTTTTCAACCTCATCTACTATGTAACTATATGTAAGTGGTATGTTGGTAAAAGTTACAGAGACAACAGGTGAGGAAATAAGTGCAGTAGAAGGCAATGCTTGGTCACAATGGTTGGTAGGAGTGACTGTGGGTGTGGGGCAGTAGCTATGAATCTCTAAGCCACTGTTCCTTACAATACATCTAATCTTAGAAGCGCAGATATATGCTTTTATATATGTTGTGGGTATTTTGGGGGTTCAATATGAGCTTGTAGGTGTTCTGTATGTTTTATAATTCTTGTTCAGCTAGTCTTGGCTGATTGGAGGGTGGCAACCTCCTATCCAATTGAAGCTCACTCCCTCCCACATTTAAATGGTTAAAAGCTCACTCCATGGCATCTCCAACTATCAGGAGAACTTGCCTGCATGCAGTGTGATTGTGACAAATCTATTACAGAGTGCTTTTCCTGGTAATGTACAGGTTAATAAAAGCTTCAATCAGACTTAGAACTTTTGCAACTTATATTGACAGATTTATTATAAATCATTCTTCCTGGCAATGCACAGGTTATTAAGAATCTATATTAGTGTAGGGACCCTTGAAACGTGGTCTGCCGTGTAGTTGGCTCAAGGGCTTACAACAATTTGGCCAAAATGTTAAACTAAAAGACCATTTTATTTATTAGTTATTTATACATGTATATTTAGGCACTGTACCGTATATAAGTTTTTCTGGATGTGCACTGAGCTCTGTTTGTGTTTTATGTTATGTCTCTGGTTTTAAATATATATATTGCCAAGCTCAGTAGCACTCCTCTGTGAAACTTATATGCTTTTATATATGTTGTGGGTATTTTGGGGGTTCAATATGAGCTTGTAGGTGTTCTGTATGAGGGCTAAAAGTATGTTAGAAATCGCACATTTCCACCATCACTTTTGCCATTTCCCCTACGGATCGCAGCTCAGTCACAACTCGCAGGTGATTCTTCCTTGCATTTTCTCCTCGCCGCACAACCCACATTTCATATGGGAAACACCAACTAGTGTTCCAGCACTCACCAACACAAAGAAGGGAACGGGCCTGAGGAAGGGGTCTTTACCCCAAAACATTGCCCCCCTAATTACCCTCTCCCCCACACCCCACCCACATTCTCTCCGATTGTGTGTAACTCTCCCTTCCCTGAGTTTTTTTTCCCCACCCCACTTATAGTTAGGGTCCACTTCCGTATTACCCGCAAGTATATTGTTATCTGGTGCTTGCATTAAATTTTCTATTTTTTGGCATATTCCCTGTTTGATACTGTTCTTAGAGTCAGTGAGTGCTGGAACACTAGTTGGTGCTTTGTTATTGGTTTAGGGGGAATTTGGTCCTCCATGTTCCTTTTGCACTCTGCAGATAGTCCTTTGATTACATTTTTGTGAGTTCTGTCTATCGCTTTTGCTTTCCATGTTTCACATGGGAGTCGGCATCATTAACTGAAATGGTTGCAGAATTTGAACCGTGTTCTGACTAAGCACAGACAGATTTGCCACTTTTTGGGTGAAAAAAAAAATGGCCAATTTTACATGGTTCGCAAGCACATCTATTCTGGGAAGCTGAGACATGAGAGGGGTGTGATTTCTTATCACTTCTCCCTCTTGTTTGATATCGCGATATGATAAAAAGGAGTTTGCGCAGGCAAACACCCTCTCTTCCTTATTGGCTCTAACAGGGACAGGGTGAGCTACAGGTTGAGTAAACATTTGATTGACAAGCCCCCCCAAATCCCCTCCCCCATTCAGATGTAATTCCAAAGAAACAAAAAAAAGCCACATTTCTATTTTAAGTTAGGTTACTTTTGTATAAAGTCGACAATGACATTAAGAGGTGTTTCAAATGGGGATCTTTGCAAATGAACAGGGGTCTCGCCTTTAACTCTTTTGTTACTTGTATTTCTACTAACGCAATCCAACGTGCAAAAAAATGCCTCTTTGGGCCAGTTTTGCTTCAAGTTTGCCTCAATACTTGAGCACCTTTAAAACAGCAAAACATGTGAAATCGTATATTTTCTTTGAAATAAATCAGTACTGTAGTATTAGATAATGGTGAGTTTTTTTTTTTAACTCTTAATGCCATTTGTAATGAATTTTAAAGCATCTCTTGATTTCTATATCAGGTTTAGCCCACCTCTTGCACTATTGCTGCTTAAAATACTGCTATATGGGAATATTTCAGGCCATTGTGGTGCTATTCTATAAGACACTGATACAAAGAGATTCGCCCACCTCTAATATGGGGTATCACACAGTGATCCTGCGTTAACTGCCATTCAATTCAATGACAATAAACACAGAATTGATGTGTAATATGCTGTATCAAAGGTTAGTGAACCTTAGAGAGAGACCCATTTGTTAAATTCTTTCCTACCCATTTGCTAGTAAATATCTGGATTTTTAATAAGAACGGCTAATTAATATGATCATGTAATAAACTAGTTGAAATGCTGTATGTGGGAACAACCGCCAAATTAAATATAACACATGCTCTGCAATATACACAGGAAATAGTTGGCATTAATAAACTACCTTTGGCAGTACTACGGAAACTACACCGTAAAGTAAAAAGAAATCAATCGTAACTTTAAATGATCTGGTGTTCTGCAAATCATCCAGGTTTATTGGTCATAAAAGCTCAACATTCTAGGGAAAAAAGCATGCATCTAATACATTTTCATTAAACCATTAAGGGAAAATAATATATATGTGTATATTGTGCAATGTAGACATGTCTGGACATTTATTATAGTGTCATTTGATCCATAGAATCATTGCAATGTTAACCCTTTTGCAGTCAGAGGGGACAGACCTATTGCAGGCAAAGGGTTAAACAGTATGATCACGAGCTTTCTGTGTGTGTGTTTGGGGTGGACTGTATGTTTTTGGGGAGAGGTACTGTAAGGAGACAGAATTAAAAGGTGCAATCCCAAGTTGTTGGCCACAAAACAATATTTTTCAAACAAATTGGCAATCAAATTAGTTTCCTAAACTATCAAGGATTTGTCTTATTTTGTCTCTCTGGAAATTATTTTAAACCTCTACATGGGGGTGTATTTGTCAATTAAGTGGGTTTTTTTTTTTACCCATATCCCACCCTGTGCTTATTAGACAGACAAACATAAGTACAGAGAGGGGGTGGTGCCTGTGTAAACTCTATCAGAACACTGTGACATCACACAAAAGGGAGCAGCCAGAGAAAAAAAAACCTCCCAAGTCTCAGCTGACCATATTTACAGATGTAACCCACCCCATTAGGTCAGGTAATTAATGGATTCATTTAATAATGGATAATGTGAGTACACCATCCTTTTGGTCCATTTCATTCCCCTAAGGTTTGTGACATCAGTGGGAGGGAGAAGTTAATCCTGTAATATGAAGGCATAAGTCATACTGCTGCGGCAAACTTTATTCTAACAAATCACCGGTTTGTCCCTGGCTTGTTCCTGGAATGCGACGCTGTTCACCCGGAGCATGCCGCGTTCCCAGCCAGGGGTCATGCCCGGCTGACGCGCGGTTGATGTGTTAATTGATAATGGTTCAGGATTTAATAGGCTGCAATGCTTCGCGTGTCCGCCAGATGGCATAAATTCATGAATTGTAATGCAGTATATATATATATATATATATATATATATATATATATATATATATATATATATATATATATATATACTGTATAACAACAACCCCTATAACCCCTAACATACAGTACTGTACACACACAGTACTGTATATGCACATTAATGATACTATAGGCCGGCGGGGGAGAGATGTGTTTGCAACAGAGAGAGATCCGCTGCTCTCTCTGCACAAACATCGGCACATTAAAAATTATTTAAAATAATGTATTTAAAGAAATGTATTTTATTTAACTTG
Source organism: Ascaphus truei (assembly GCF_040206685.1). Classification (NCBI taxonomy): domain Eukaryota; kingdom Metazoa; phylum Chordata; class Amphibia; order Anura; family Ascaphidae; genus Ascaphus; species Ascaphus truei. The sequence continues at coordinate 38,238,953 of NC_134501.1, read as the reverse complement.
TTAATTTTTTAAAAAGCTTTTTTAACATGTGTATTTTTTTTGTGGTATATCATTTCTTGCAACTGTATGTATGTATGTATATATGTCTAGAGAGATATATACATACAGGGTAAGAAATGGTGTTGTTTTAAAAGCTTTCTTTCATGTGTTTTAAAATAATTTGTCTATGCTGCTATGCTTTATTGTGTGTTTAAAGTATTTTAAAATTAGATAGATGTAATTGTTGATATTGTATTGTGTGCTTGTGTTCAGGGTTAGCCTTGGTTTTAAAGTTTGTATTCTGGTTGGTACTTATATTTTTTCACATGCTAAATTGTTCTGCTCCAGGCGTGAATTAGTTAATTGTTTCATTGTTCGGGATGGACTGTCAATTGTTTAGGGATGTAAATAATGATTGCTAATTGATTTTTGTTTACTTGATTGGTTAAAATAGTTTACTTTTTTGGAAGTATTTGTATTTTGCTTGCAATGATATTGTTAACATTCATTTGCAGAATGTATATGGTGCATAGATTTTATGCATCATTTATACAATGTACATGCAATGTATTGATTGGAATGTGAGTTTTTTCATTGGCATTTGATGATTTAGATTGTAAGATCAGTTAGGATTATTAAAGGAGATTCATTTTAATGTAGTGTGTCTGTATGGAGAAGTGTTATTTGTAGTACAGTATGGTTTTGATAACCCTTCTACATTTATTTGTATATTGGTTCATCATGTGTGTGTATATACTGTGTATATATATATATATATATATATATATATATATATATATATATATATATATATATATATATATATATATATATATATATATAGATTGTTGTTATATATATATATATATATATATATATATATATGGATTGTTGTTATATATATATATATATATATATATATATATATATATATTGTGGCAGGACGGCCTCGCGGCAGGGTCAGTAAGACGCTAGACACGGTGGGAAACGTTCAACTATAGTGGTTTATTAGCCACAACCAAAATAAATACGGGTACACTGTCCCTTTAAGAAACTACTTTCTTGCAAATTAAAGCCTAGTCCCGTTAGGGACACTAACTCACTTCTTGAGCCCTTACTAACAGGACAGCCAGCTAATCTGGTCATGCCCAAAACATGCTACACAAACGATAACCAATAAGCATAATAAGAATAAAGTCTTATGTGTTTCAGCTCCAAACAGCAAACAGGAACACGGTTCCGGGGAGCAGGCTGTGTCCAGCCTCGCAGCAATGTTTATTTTTATCCTGGGTTGGGGTCCCAGCTGATCCCAGCAGCAAAGTTCCTCGCAGGACTGGGGACCAGAGCAGCAGCAGCTGCTACGGCTTCCAAGCCGGGAGAGTTCTCTCCACCTTCCTGTGGAAAAACAAGCTCACCTTGTTGTGAGCAACTTCCTGCTTTTTAAAGCACTTGTTTCACTGATAGTTCAGCCCCTGTTTAATCAGTCTTCAGCTGTGCTTTCTCTGTCTGAGGAGATTAACACTCAGTGATCTGGCTGCAGCATCTCTCCATTCACTGTCACAGCCTACTGAGTCATATATATATATATATATATTTATATTCATGTATTTATTTATTTAGATTTATTTATTAATTGTGGGGCTGCTGTGCGTGAATTTTTTTTATTGTGGGTAGCGGGGGTGGGTGAAGGGGGTATTTGGCCCTTGGTGTGAGTTTAGGACTTGCAGGGGGGTTAATACCGCTACGGTCATGAAGGGGTTAAGTGCACCCGCTACCCTCCCGCAAGCCCTAAACAACCACCGTTGGGGCTAATACCCCCTTCACCCACCCCCGCTACCCACAATAAAAAAAATTCACACACAGCAGCAGCACAATTAATAAATAAATCTAAATAAATAAATAAATACATGAATATAAATAAATAAATTTAAAATACATTTTTATTCATAGTGTAGATGTGCAGGGGGTCTCCGGAGACCCCCTGTACATCTACACTATGAATTAAAATGTATTTTAAATAATTTTTATTGTGACGATGTTTGGGCAGAGAGAGCAGCGGATCTCTCACTGCTGCAAACACATCTCGCCAGGGGACGGCCTATAGTATCATTGATGTGCATATACAGTACTGTATGTGTATGTTAGGGGTTATAGGGGTTGTTGTTATACAGTATATACAAACTGCATTACAATTCATGATTTTCTCGGCTTCAAAGACAACAGCTCGCAAACGTCCCAATGAGTTTTTACACGGCATTGCAGTATTGCAGCCAGCGGGAATAAAATGCTTAAATCACAGCCGCGAAAATAACGCAATACACCCCGGGAGAAAACGACACAAAACCGCAGATAACCGGGATAATCTGAAATTTGCGGAGCTAGCCGAGTTAGAATAAAGTTGGTTGTCTCTGTATATGGAAGTGCATGCACACTGCAAAATGGTGCTGATGGGGGGTACTTATCTGCTGGTGCACTGTGTCCAGGGAGGTCCAGACATCCCAAAGGAGATCAGCATAGAACATGGAAGCAGGCACACAGTCTTATGAAGATGCAATTTAATGTGCCACCAAAGGGTCCAACGTTTCGGCAAAAATTGCCTTTATCAAGGAGAGGGCCCAGCCCTCTCCTTGATAAAGGCAATTTTTTCCGAAACGTTGGACCCTTTGGTGGCACATTAAATTGCATCTTCATAAGACCGTGTGCCTGCTTCCATTTTATATGAAGGCATCAGCCCATACTTTTCAGAGCAGTTTTGAGTATAAATTTTGTTACGTTAGGGTAGATTTTTCTGAGCCAAGGTTGGTGTGGTGTAGTTGAGTTTTAAGCTAAATAGCTAGATAGAAGATATCATCTGAAGGCAGAATAGTACCAAAAAATAGACCAGCAGTGAAATACCTATATCTGAGAATATGAGAGGAGCTACAAAAGCTCATCTGTATCCTCGAATCATATCTCTGAGCAAGGTAACTGATGAAGAGTGTCTACATCCAACTACAGAGTTATATTGAATGACTAGCCAATGTGACTTTGTCTTGAAAGCATATAACCATTGAGTTGTCATGTGAAGTTAATCGTAAAGAAACCCACCAAACGATTGTTTATTGCAACTTAGACAAAAACATGAATCCCTGAGGAAGCCAAAACAATACTGGTGAAACACGTTGGATAAAAAGGCAGACATTTAGCGGTTGAAAGAGGGATAGGATAATAATCTGGGGCTACCAACCAAGCAGTTCAATTTGAGATCAAAGAACAGCCATATGTGGGGGGTAAGAGGAAGTCTCTGAGTGACATGCTGAGCTGTTTGAGCTGGGAGTTCTGACCACCAGATGATGGATTACTGTTAGAATGTTTCTCCTTCCTTCTTCATATGAGTGATTGATTATAATGACAGTTGCTAAGGAGGTTATTTGTAAGTAAAGGGTGGGACTAGCTCCTATAGTTAGACTTAGTGATAGATGATATCACAGACAGCTGTTCTTGACTATCTCTGGAAGTTTTACTTCCATATATGTAAGACGCTTGTTAAACATAATGTCATTTAGGCCAAACATGTAAAGACCATATTCAGAGATAATACTTATAGGATAACAATAGGCGAGGAATCTAACACAGCGGTGCCTGGGGGGGCGGATTTTCTGGGGGGGGGTGGCATGGCAGTTATTGAGATCCCGCGCTCTCCCCCCAGGCATTTAAATTAAATGACGGGGCCTCTATAATACACATACCTTCCCTTCCAGCGACGTGTCGTCCTGGTAAACCCGGTAACCCAGCATCGCGGGGTCACGTGATGTTATGTTACCATTGCAATGTGATTTCACATGACCCCATGCATCATTTGACGTGGGGGTCGAGCAGGGGGGGGTGCGAGGCGCCGAGGAGAAAAGGCAGGGGTGCGCACAGGGAATAGTTTGTGCACCGCTGATCTAACAGGACCATAAGTCATTGGCCTCTAAAAAAACGTATGTAAAGAGTGCACAACAATATTCTATTACTAATAATAACTAACTAAGTTGAGAACTTGAGTGGAGACACTGCAGTGCATCATTAGCGGCAGCACTGTACACAGACCACACTCAGTCCCAGTACAGGCAGAGAGAGAGGAAAATAGTATTAAAACTCAAAATAATCCTTCATGATGAATTTAATGCAGGGCTGGGCCCTCTCCTTGATAAAGGCAATTTTTGCCGAAACGTTGGACCCTTTGGTGGCACCTTAAATTGCATCTTCATAAGACTGTGTGCCTGCTTCCATTTTATATGAAGGCATCAGCCCATACTTTTCAGAGCAGTTTTGAGTATAAATTTTGTTACGTTAGGGTAGATTTTACTGAGCCAAGGTTGGTGTGGTGTAGTTGAGTTTTAAGCTAGATAGCTAGATAGAAGATATCATCTGAAGGCAGAATAGTACCAAAAAATAGACCAGCAGTGAAATACCTATATCTGAGAATATGAGAGGAGCTACAAAAGCTCATCTGTATCCTCGAATCATATCTCTGAGCAAGGTAACTGATGAAGAGTGTCTACATCCAACTACAGAGTTATATTGAATGACTAGCCAATGTGACTTTGTCTTGAAAGCATATAACCATTGAGTTGTCATGTGAAGTTAATCGTAAAGAAACCCACCAAACGATTGTTTATTGCAACTTAGACAAAAACATGAATCCCTGAGGAAGCCAAAACAATACTGGTGAAACACGTTGGATAAAGAGGCAGACATTTAGCGGTTGAAAGAGGGATAGGATAATAATCTGGGGCTACCAACCAAGCAGTTCAATTTGAGATCAAAGAACAGCCATATGTGGGGGGTAAGAGGAAGTCTCTGAGTGACATGCTGAGCTGTTAAAACCGGGAGTTCTGACCACCAGATGCTGGATTACTGTTAGAATGTTTCTCCTTCCTTCTTCATATGAGTGATTGATTATAATGACAGTTGCTAAGGAGGTTATTTGTAAGTAAAGGGTGGGACTAGCTCCTATAGTTAGACTTAGTGATAGATGATATCACAGACAGCTGTTCTTGACTATCTCTGGAAGTTTTACTTCCATATAAGTAAGACGCTTGTTAAACATAATGTCATTTAGGCCAAACATGTAAAGATCATATTCAGAGATAATACTTATAGGATAACAATAGGCGAGGAATCTAACACAGCGGTGCCTGGGGGGGCGGATTTTCTGGGGGGGGGGGTGGCATGGCAGTTATTGAGATCCCACGCTCTCCCCCCAGGCATTTAAATTAAATGACGGGGCCTCTATAATACACATACCTTCCCTTCCAGCGACGTGTCGTCCTGGTAAACCCGGTAACCCAGCATCGCGGGGTCACGTGATGTTATGTTACCATGGCAATGTGATTTCACATGACCCCATGCATCATTTGACGTGGGGGTCGAGCAGGGGGGGGTGCGAGGCGCCGAGGAGAAAAGGCAGGGGTGCGCACAGGGAATAGTTTGTGCACCGCTGATCTAACAGGACCATAAGTCATTGGCCTCTAAAAAAACGTATGTAAAGAGTGCACAACAATATTCTATTACTAATAATAACTAACAAAGTTGAGAACTTGAGTGGAGACACTGCAGTGCATCATTAGCGGCAGCACTGTACACAGACCACACTCAGTCCCAGTACAGGCAGAGAGAGAGGAAAATAGTATTAAAACTCAAAATAATCCTTCATGATGAATTTAATGTCATACTCATCTGTAAGGTTATTTCTCCAAGATAACAAAAAAAGAACAAAAAAAAACCAGTGAGGGGTTAACTGTCAAATTGTCAAAATCATCATCGTCGTCGTCGTCGTCGTCATCATCGTCGTCATCGTCATCATCATTTCAAATCATTCATGTTTTAAATTCAACATAGGTTGAACTAGCTTTCATCCTAAAACTAGATTCTTTCATCCTAATCTACAAGTACTACCGTCTCTATGTAATAGGTCTAGTAGTAATTATTAAATATGTCTATGATTGAATGCCATACATTTGAAATAGTACATATTAATTGGAACAAAAAGGTACTCTGTCAAGATGACTGTCAAATAATTTCCTTGTTCTGTATAGTGACAGATCCTGACAGTAGAGGATGAGGTTAAGGAATGACAGTAATAAAAAGTATGCCATAGTGATTGAATTGGTACTCAGCCAATTGCTTTCAAGGTGAAGCTGTAGAGGACAATGGATCTCCATCGTTACCTAATTGATGAGGTACAACTACAGGGACAGGATCATCAGCGCCCACTGAGTAAACCTCGGCCGCTCTAAATAGTGGAATTGCCATGGATGGTCCATGTCCACATCTCATCAACTACCTCACTCCTACTGACAATGTGCCCACAGTACATGCTTTGCACCCTCACAGAATGCCACGTGAAGGGATACAATGTGCCCACTGTACATGCTTGCACCCTCACAGAATGCCACATGAAGGGATACAATGTGCGTTCTTTGGCATTGGACCCTTTCCCACTCGGAAGCCTTCTACGTCTCGCTCTCACTCCCTGGCCCCCGTCATCTCTGGGGTGCAGGATGCGTGTGAGGGGGTTCCACAGGCTGGGAAATAAGTGAAGAAGCAACAGAAACACTTCTCACAGAAAGGGTGGACCACGGAGACCGCTTTGTCCTGGTGGGTTGTCGAGGAGAAGGAGTGGGTGACTGCTTCCTTCAAGGGATGGTGGTGGCTCTTCTACGATGACCCGGAGCAAGATGAACACATCTAGAGACATGTAATGATGAAGAGATTCGTGCACAAGTTTACAATTTTTTTTTTAATATGGGAAAAAAAATCAAAGTAAACAGGAACTTTCAATTTTTTTGTTTAAAAATTTCACGTAGATTTTTTTCATTTGCAAACACAAAATATTGGCGCAGTATGTTAAAAAAAAACACGGAACAAAAACTTGAAAGTTCAGGTATTGTAACCTGCGACTCATCCCGAAGTAATGGACTTCATGGTTTCCTTCTGTGTGCCGCCTTATTCTGCATATCTCTGCGGTGCCACTGAGAACACGGAGGATGACAACAGAACTCAGGAAGGAAAATGATAGCAAGCAGGGTTTAATTAGGCCAGAGACAAGCAATTTTAGGTAAACAGAATAACAGACAAGGTAACATAAACAGGACTGTGAAAAATGGACAGGACTGGGGCATGGGCAGGGCACAGGAACAGGAAGGCGGGCTGGTGAAAAAACTAAGTTGAAAACATCAGGAAGGATCAATTTCATGGACAGTAGGGGGCAGAGGATAAGTGGGCAACTCCTAGGCTGCAAGGCCTCTGGGAATTGTAGTTCTTTTTGGACTACGCCCGGTGGACAACTGCAATATTGCAGCCAGAATAAACTCCATGAGGGCAGGTTTTCAGAACACGGCAATGCCTGGAAAATTGTTGCTGCACAGGTCTTACAGTCCCACTGTCACCTCCTGTGATGTCATTTATGGTTCTGTCTGTGACAGGGAGCATTTGGGGAAAACAGGATGGGGGTGTTTGAAAAGACCATAATATAAAGTTTTTACATGATAGTTTAGCAGTGATACTATATGTAACCCTCTTATCCCCCACCCGACATGAGATTGGGTGGGGTACACTCCTTTCTGGTTACTGTACACCGTCTTGGTGCTGTGACCTGCTGGCAAACAGGAGGGCTGAGGGCTCCGCGGTGTTTTGGGGAGAACCAGGACAGGGACAGTAGGTGATGGGACAGGTTACCTTGCTCTTGTTCTCTTTGGTTGGTGCAGTGCCTCCAGCCTGTAGGGATCCTCTGGGGTCTCCAGAGGAGGGACCGCCACTGACACTCTCTCCTTCTCACACCAGGAACAGTGATACACACACAGCAGCTTCTTTCTGTGGTTTTTTTATTGGCAGAGCAGCATACACAGCATAGTACAGCATCACAGCATAGGCCTGCTCTTCCTTCTCTGCCATTCTGCTCATGGCAGCATAACTCCCCTCCCTCCTTACCCAGGTGGGGTAAGAGGGAGAGAATGATTCCCTGTCAGCTCTACTCAGTATCTCCTCTCTGACTAACTCCTCATCCTAACTGATCACTTATTTTAAGAAACATGTCTCAATTTAAATATCCTCAGGGAGTGTCTTTAGCTTTGAATCATTACAACTCAAAGCTGGATACCGATTGGCTCACACACATCAGGGGGTGTTCCAACCCATATCCACCCTTTGGATTAACATGCTCAAAGGTTGCTTAGGCCCGCCTCTGAATATTGCTACATACTCAGAGCTGAAATGCACAAACAGGCCAACTGAAGGAATGAACCTTTCCACTGCCTGTTCTAACAGGACTGACAGAGGAAAGGCCCAGAATTAGCAATAGCTGCCGAAGGCCAGGCTATATATATATTTCCCAGTACTGAACAGCAATACATGTATGTAGCTTTAAGTATTCCCTCGTTCCCGACATACTTACTGGTTTAATTACTTGTGCTCCTTTCTGGACATTTAAAATGTCATCCAATGAGAAGTCGCGATGTCATCCCACCTATAGCATTTCAGCTCCCCATTGGTCCTCAAGACCTGTGAGATTTCGAGGTCATTTTAATTTGGAGCTTTAAAGCGACAATCCAAGCTGGCCATTTATCTCATTTATTTTTATTATTTTTTTTACACAGGATTGAAGCAGGGGATCTCTGGAGTTGAACCCTATTAATTCCAGCTCTAGGAACACCCTGCTTCCGAAGATACCTACCTCCGTAGTAGGTGCCAGTAGCTGCTCCGCTGGGTTAACAGGGATCATTCAAAGCTACCGTGCCCAGCGGGCCAATAGGAAGCCGTGACGTCATCCGGTGCAACTTCCTATTGGCCCGTGTGACGTGAAAGCTTTAAACTTGCAAGAAATATCGGCACCCCTACAGAGGTAATCCAGTGTAACCACCACGCCCCCAAAACAAAATGCTTGCATTGCTCCTTTTAGCCCCGGCAACTACACAAGTAAATATATTAGGTACCAAAAATAAGGAGGTTTAGCTCCAGAGGATCTCCGAGTTCAAATACTTCCCAAAAAAATCTCTTTAATAAAAAACGAGTTTACAAGAAAATAACTAAAAGAGTACCTAGAATTGTTAGGGTTTGCCTGCCAATAACCATTGTTTGTGTGTCTTTATTTGTATAGCGCCTACAGTGCACTCCGAGCTTTACAAAGACAATACAGTACAGGGAGTTATAACACAATAAGCGCAGCAAAGTCAGACAATAGGAAAGAAAAGTAGACAAATTACAGTTATCTCCAGAGGAGTAGTACAAACACTACTACATTTTTTATGAAAAGACATTACATAGTTACATAGTAGATGAGGTTGAAAAAAGACATGCGTCCATCAAGTTCACCCTATGCTAAATTTAGACGACAGATACTTTATCCTATATCCGTACTTACAGTATATTGATCCAGAAGAAGGCAAACAAAAACCACAGTGCCACAAGGCAAACAAAAACCACAGTGCCACATCATCCAATTATATCAGATAAAGGGAAAAATACATTCCTTCCTGACTCCAAGAATTGGCAATCAGATTACTCTCTGGATTAACATCCTTCTCATGTTTCTTATTTGGATATTCCTGTATACCTTTCCTTTCTAAAAAGATGTCCAACCTTTTTTATGAGCAAATTTATTGTATCTGCCATCACTGTCTCTATGGGTAATGAATTCCACATTTTAACTGCCCTTACTGTAAAGAAAACTTTCCCTTGTTGCTGGTGCAATCTCATTTCCTCCAACCTTAAGGTATGCCCCCGAGTCCTTTGTACTGCCCTTCGGATGAATATTTATTTTGAAAGCTCCTTGTAGTGTCCCCGAATATATTTGTCTCACCAATGCTTTATAAAGGGGCATAATTTTGTTTACTTCCCTTCCAACCATTGTCCGTTTAATGCAAGATACGATCTTGTTTGCCTTTGCAGCTACTACATGACTTTGGGCACTATTGCTAAGCCTGCTGTCTACAAGCACTCCTAAATCCTTCTCCATCAAGGATTCCCCCAATTTATCCCCATTTAATTTGTAAGTCACCTGTTTATTCTTGCTTCCCAAATGTACTGTATAACCTTACATTTATCTGTATTAAACCACATCTGCTATTTACCTGTACAAGTTTCCAGTCTCTCCAAGTCCTTCTGGAGAGAAATTACATCCTGCTCTGATTCTACCACCTTGCACAATTTAGTATCATCAGCAAAGATGGAGACTTTGCTCTTGATGCCAACTTCAAGGTCATTAATAAACAAGTTAAAAAGCAGGGGTTCCAGTACCGATCCCTGAGGTACTCCACTCACGACTCTAGTCCAACCTGAAAAAGTTCAATTTTTGACAACCCTCTGTTGTCTGTCCTTTAACCAGTTTTCAATCCAGGTGCATATATTTTTACTGTCCAATTTGCTTAATTTTGTACACCAACCTCTTGTGTGGAACCGTATCAAAAGCCTTTGAAATTATATATATATATATATGTATATATATATATATATATATATATATATATATATATATATATATATATATATATATATATATATATATATCAAAAAAGGACAAAAAGTAGCACCAAAAAATATGGTCAAGATAGATAAAACAATACTGTGTATAAAATATACTAGTGATAGGCAAAATTTATGTCTAAATATAAGGCAATGATAAAATACCATATTCACAAGAACAGGCAATACAAAACAACAAAGAACAGAGAATGTAACCAGTCCCTTGATAGTCCTGTTTATAGAAAACAGTATCTGTAGTAGGGTGTAGACTGCTTTCAGAAGGAAGAACCACCTCCAATGAAGAATCTAAATGAAAGAAAAAGAAAGCACACGGCCCATAGTGTAAAATTGTTACACATTTAATAAAAAGAAAATGGGAAGGGAGGGAATAAGCTCACTCACAAACGAAATTCGCTTAGCACTCGTCTCCTCGAGCACCGCAGAAATATAGTCAATAGTGTCACTAGTCATAGCATTTATAGACATTTCGAATCAGCCCACAATAAAGATCCTGTGACTTTAAGAGTCATGGGTTTGGAATAGATTTCACCACTGTCATATGGTGGTGACCGTGTAAAATTGTTTTGCAAAAGGGAGACTTATTGGATCTACCAGTTGGCCACATTGGACCCTGGTGGATTCAATGACTCCATACAGTAGATACCAGTACTATTGTCTGAAAAGTTTTTTACTTCTTCCTCTGAAATGTGTCATAATACTCATAGTATCTAGTTCAGCTCTATACAACATTCAAATTCTCCTCTGCTCTCAGTATATGTTGTTTACATCAATCCTTGGAATTTATTAAGTTAATCCAATTAAAATTATCATATCAAACCTATGGGTATTGTATGCTTCAGTTTAAAGTTAGATATAAACACATATTTTTGATATATAATTAATATATCTATATATATTTTATACAAGGAACATTTTTTCGCCCATATACTATCTCTCCCATATGTGCATATTTGCACTATTGTAAGGTCACAAGCTATCATCTGGTAAAAATGGGCGGTGACCAACATCGTTTACCCAATTTATTTTGATATAATGATATTTCTTTTGTAAGATTTTATATATTTTATGTATAATGAATTTCTGTTGATATTTTTATTAGTGTTGGTGTATATCATAAGTATATTTTTTTAAACCTAGTTTTAGTTTCTTTTACATATATATATATATATATATATATATATTCTACATTATTCAGTTCATCGAGTCATTAAGGTTAACATGGACCTTTTGAGCTAAATTAGTACTGTTAAGCAACTTGTAAGGTATTTAACACCAGTAAGCACAAGAGCTAAGCATTCTCCTTTGAGAAAGTTGCCACAGAGTGACAAAACGTTTCAGGACGTAGCAACGTCATTACGTCAACATTTTGGGACCGTTGGATCATGGCCAGACCGCGTCCCTTCTGCCGGAGGCTGACAGTTCTAGGCACATACCGCAGTGAGTCTGTCTATCGGGATTTCGACACCCGAATATACTGTCATCTATCAGCTCCAGCTCCATGTACACCATCACTGAGGGGCAGTTGAGTTCATTCCTCTGTTGCATCAATTGATCATGGACATTCACTGTGGATTCCATCGGAGGACCTATCCAGCTGGCGGTGACATCATTGTTCACAACATGCTTGATTTTATACTTAGTTTGTGAGTGAACTTATTCCCTCCCTTCCCATTTTCTTTTTATTAAATGTGTAACAATTTTATGCTATGGGCTGTGCACTTTCTTTTTCTTTCTTTCATATATACACACACACACACACACACACACACACACACACACACACACACACACACACACACACACACACACACACACACACACACACACACACACACACACACACACACATATATATATAAAAAACAAAAAGAACGATTCCTGCGCTCTTACCAATTAGGCTAAGATAAAATAATATTCTCATGAAAAAGGGTATTTGGTTAATCCCTTTGGCCAAAGCATTTGTAAGCCTGCATGCCACGTCAAGGCAACCCGTTTAATGCCGGTACCTACACTATACTGTATATATGTAATAATTGTCCCATGGACTGGTGAAAAAAGTGTTAACGCCCTGAAGGGGTTAAATAAAGCATGAGCTTATGTGAATAGTGCAATTAAAATCTGGCTAAAGCCAGTATCATACTTACCTTTGCTAAAAAGGTAAACAGGGTGCACAAATTCCCTGGTGTGAATATAATACAACTTACACATATACATCTCTCTGTCAGCCTTACACATTCACCTACCATTCAATGGAGGGTGATGTCCAGACTGACACTGGGGTGTAATATACCTGCACTAATTGGAAAATTGGTAGGGGCTCAGTAACTGCTATGTAAAGCAGATGAGCCAATAAACCTACCCCTATGACTATTTATATATAGTGACAGAAACCAGGGATGGTAATAAATTCCATATATAGGGTTCCCAGGATACTGAACAGCTTCTATCCTGTTTAGGCTAGAAAGTGCAGCCGCAGAATATATGCACTACATCCCACAGTTTGATAGTTGCTGGAACTGAGGGATCCAGACCAGAGTTTGCCTGCTGCCTGATTTCTGTCACCTGTCATGCTAGATAGAAATCAGGTATTTAAGGCTGATTCCCTGGTTCCTCTTCCCTCTCCCCAAGAGACTGGAGGCAGGAATGCTGCTGGAAGCAGAGAGGGGAAAATCCTCTCTCCCCAAACAGGTTACATCATTCTGTTCCTTTCTTAAATTGTAAAGATCCTTAATTTTGTTTGTTGGAAGCAGACAAGCCGCCCCAACCCCAGTCAGGGTGAACCTCAGTTAAGTTATTGCTCAGATGAGCAGGGTTTTGTTTTGCTTGTGTTTTCTTTTGTAGTCAGTGTGGCAGTCTCAGTGCCTGGGACTGAATAAATCAGGCAGTAGTCTGTTTAAAGGAACAGCACGTTACGCCTCGTCATTTAACCTACCCTAAAAAACCGTGTTCTAGCAGTCCTGGACAGATGGCGGAGCCCCGGAGTAAGTCGTTTGTCACATATGGTGGAGAATGCGGTGAAGATGACTTCACTAAATCCAAGATGGCCGGCGTCACATGGTATTTCAGCCAATCAGAGTGTGGAATTGGTTCCCACGATCTGATTGGCTGAAATACCATGTGACGCCGGCTTCGTCACGTCATCTTAAAGGCAAATGAAGCACAGCAATTCTGATTGGCTAGCATCATTCCCTTTAAGTGTCCGTCATGTAAGAAAAAAAAAATTAAAGTCGGAACATGGTTTGAACAGCCAATCAGGTGGCTGTTAACCATTTTGAGACTAAACGTGATGTCACAAGCCCTATTTAAGGCCGTGACGCCTCATTTGAGCCCAAGAAGACGACGAGACAACATCGGTTTGGATTTACCATGGGGTTTTTTGGATTGACAGATGAAGATAGAAGATAAAGAAGATCAAGAAATGGTGACAGATAGATAGAAGAAGGCGATTAAAGAAAGAAAAAAGAAGATTTGGATACCTGATCCGGATCTTCATGGCGGATGGCATCGGATGCTGTTGGAGGCCTTCAAGGTACGTGAGCTTCCTGTTTCCCCGGGAGTCGGAGGGCCACCGCTTCTAATGGTAAGTAATATATTGAATGTTTGTAAATGTCTCTTTTTACAGGTTTCTTCATTGGATGTGTCTTTTGATTTTTTGGGGGAGGCACATTGACTGATAATATATTAATCTGTACCACTTTAGGGTACAGATTAATACATTATTATGACAATATTTGGGGGGCATTTGTGGCTTGGTATTGCTGTTGGTTTTTTTAATGTCAGTTTCTTATGTGGATGTAATTGTTTTTTTTTTCCCTGCTTAATGGTAATAAAATGTTTGCGATTGGTGTTCGTTTGTAGTTAATGTTGTATTATGTTAGCTAATGCGTTTTATGGTTATTTCAGATATTGTTTGAATTTATTTCTTTGTCTTTTAATGTTTACAATCATTAATGTTGTAGTAATTCATTGGTTTGATTGGTTAGTGTTAATATTCATTTTGAGTTCGTTTAGGAATTAATTGGTTTCATTGGTTAATTGTTTAATTAATTCATTGTTGATGTTGTTACTGCTTGTATTTATTGGATTAGCTGGCTACTGTTTTTATTTACTTTATTTAGGTATGCTAATGCAGTGTTTAATAATGGGCAAATAATCTATTATCCATATCTGGATAATAGTAATTTTACACATTATTGTACTGTATGTGTTAGGGCGGAGGGGGGGGGGGTCGTGTATTGATGTTTGTTAAATCTTTTTTTAATATACATGTGTTTCATAATGTAGATGTGCAGGGGTCTCCAGAGCTGAACCGCATTGGTTTCAGGTCCGAGGAACCCCTACTTCAGGAGATACAGGCCCCGTTATGGAGTGCCGGTATCCCCTGCACTTTCAAGCGTCCGCGTCACGTGACTGAGACATTGAAATTCTGCAGGGGATACCGGCACCCCTTAACGGGGCCTGTATCTCCTGAAGTAGGGGGTCCTCGGACCTGAAACCAATGCTGTTCAGCTCCGGAGACCCCCTGCTCATGTACACTATTATTCAAATGTATTTATTTAGTGTACGATCGCCTGTAACAGCCTTGCATGGAGATGGCAAATCTCCATGCAAATGTTACATGCGGCTTTTTTTTCTATCAGCTAGCGTACGTGAAGTTTAAGAACGCTAGCAGGGGGAAAAAAAGCAACACATACGCTGTGGGTGTTTTGAGCACGTACATTAGAAAAATGGGCTCAAGGCCTTAGGGAATCGCGTCCCCCGTCTCACTTTTTAAAGGACGTGTTTTTTTGAACATCAGAACGCAGACCCATTGAGCTTAGTGCATAGCCCCCTATGCGTCATAATGACACATCACAGAGGAAGAAGGAAAGCTATTAGATGATAGCTGGTGTCTAGAGACTCATTGAATCCACGAGGTGCCAATGTGGCCAACTGTACGCTCACACACATTTTTTACTCCTCCCTCTGCTCTGGAACCTTTCCATCCTCCTTCAAACATGCAACAGTCATACCATTACTCAAAAACAGCAAGCTTGACCCTACCTGTCTTTCTAACTATCGGCCTATCTCCCTCCTGCCTTTTGCCTCTAAACTCCTTGAACGTCTTGTATTCGCTCGCTTGCTCCATTTTGTCAACACCTATTCTCTCCTAGATCCTCTACAATCTGGCTTCCGCACTGCTCACTCCACGGAAACAGCCCTCACTAAAATAACTGACGACCTCCATGCTGCCAAAGACAGAGGTCATTACACTCTGCTCATATTACTCGACCTCTCTGCAGCATTTGACACCGTGGACCACCCTCTTCTCCTTCACATTCTCCATATGCCAATTCTCTTGGCATTCGGAACAAAGCTCTATCCTGGATCTCATCCTACCTCTCCCATCGTACTTTCAGTGTCTCTTCTGCTAATACCTCCTCCTCCTCTATTGATCTCTCTGTGGGGGTACCCCAGGGCTCTGTCCTGGGACCTCATCTCTTTTCTCTGTATACACTCTCTAGGTGACCTAATAACATCTTTTGGGTTTAATTATCACCTCTATGCTGACGACACACAAATATATTTCTCAACACCCGACCTTACACCTGCTGTACAAACCAAAGTTTCTGAATGTCTCTCTGCTATATCATCCTGGATGGCCCTCCGCCGCCTTAAACTCAACATGGCTAAAACAGAGCTCCTCATACTTCCTCCCAAACCTGGCCCTACTACCTCCTTCCACATTACTGTTTGAACTACGATCATTCACCCAGTAGCCCAAGCACGCTGCCTTGGGGTCACACTCGACTCCTCTCTCACATTTGCCCCTCACATTCAAAACATTTCTAAAACCTGTCGCTTTTTCCTCCGCAATATAACAAAGATACGCCCTTTCCTCTGTTGCTCGACTGCTAAAACTCTGATTCAGGCCCTCATTCTCTCCCGTCTTGATTACTGTAACCTCCTGCTGTCCAGCCTTCCTGCCTCTCACCTGTCTCCCCTACAAGCTATCCTTAACGCTGCTGCCAGAATCACTCTACTCTTTCCTAGATCTGTCTCAGCATCTCTCCTCATGAAATCCCTCTCCTGGCTTCCGATCAAATCCCGCATCTCACACTCCATTCTTCTCCTCACTTTTAAAGCTTTACACTCTTCTGCCCCTCCTTACATCTCAGCCCTAATTTCTCGTTATGCACCATCCAGACTCTTGCGTTCTTCTCAAGGATGTCTTCTTTCTACCCCCTTTGTATCTAAAGCCCTCTCCCGCCTAAAACCTTTTTCATTGACTGCCCCTCACCTCTGGAATGCCCTTCCCCTCAGTACCCGACTAGCACCCTCCCTATCCACCTTTAAGACCCACCTTAAGACACACTTGCTTAAAGAAGCATATGAATAGCACTGTGGCTATTCTGAACACATGGCACATAAAGCTTGGCCCCCTGCAGATGCACTTACCAGAACTCCCTCCTACTGTCTCTGTACGTTCTCCCTACCTATCAATTAGACTGTAAGCTCCTCGGAGCAGGAACTCCTCTTCCTTAATGTCTAAAGCACTTATTCCCATGATCTGTTATTTATATTATCTGTTATTTATTGGATTACCACATGTATTACTGCTGTGAAGCGCTGTGTACATTAATGGCGCTATATAAATAAAGACATACAATACAATACAACTGGTAAATCCAATAAGTCTCTCTTTTACATAACATTTTGAAGCGGTCACCTCCCAATGTCAAAGGTGAAATGTATTCCAAACCCATGACTTTTAATGTCACAGGATCCTTGTCATGGATGAATTGAAATGTCTATAAATGCTATGGCTGATAGCACCATTGACTATATTTTGTTGGTGCTCGAGAAAGCGGGTTTCCAAGTGTACGTGTGGTGCAACCAACGTACTGTTGGCCGCAACCACAAGAAAGTGAATATATTATATACATGCTTAAACATTTGATATCTCTTATAACCTTATGTGTACTAGCTTTGGAGAAAGAAACAAAATGCTAGATGTTGTTAGATTCCTACAAGTAATGCAGCGTGTCCTGCCACACTTACGGTTCCCATGAACCCTAGAGATAGCTCCTGTGCACACCAAACTACGTTTGATCCTACTAGGGGCCAGTATGCTCTTAATATTTAGTGCATTATGAAATAATACTGACTCCTTATCTGGCAGAGTTTGATTAAAGTTAGTAATGAATCTCTGAGCCTTTTTAATTATTGGTATCATCCTCCATACTAGATATAGACATGTTTTTTTCTTTTTGCCCTAGATTTAACTAGCAGGGAGGATCTTTCCAAAGACACCAATTTATCTAGTGATTCCTTAATTAACTTAGATTAATAACCTATCTCAATGAACTTGTTTTCTAAGATTGTTGATTGGGAAAAAAAGTCACTCTCCTTGGAACAATTACGTTTCATCCGATGAAACTGTCCCAATTGTATGTTATTAAGCCAGCTATCAGAATGATTGCTGGATGCGTGGACATAATTGTTCACAGACACCGGTTTGAAGTGTGTTATGGAAATTATGTTCAATTCATGATCTACATTGAGTACAAGGTCCAAAAATATAACAGATGTGGGGCTGATCTCAAAAGTGAATTTTAAACCCAAATCGTTATTGTTAAATGAATACAAAATATCCCTAAAATCAGCCTCCTCACCGTCCCAAATAAAAATCAGATCGTTAATGAAACGGCCATAGTACACGAGACCCGACCCAAGTCCGACAGACTGCCACACAGAAAAATCCTCCCAAAACCCCATGTACAGTTTGGCATAGCTTGGGGCAAATCTCGTGCCCATGGCCGTTCCACAGATCTGTAGATAAAATGTGTTATCAAATAAAAAATAATTCACATTAAATATTTAGGGTTCAAATAACAAAAGATTACTCATCCCTATACAAAATAAACTTTAAACCTTTATTCGACCAAGTTGCAAAGGACTTGTCCACCTGGAATCCATACATTATCTCTTGGTTCGGAAGGATCACCACTATTAAAATGAACATCTTACCTAGAATACTGTACCTCTTCCAAACTATCCCACTAAAGATTTGTCAGAAGGACCTAAATAACATTCAAAATAAAATTCTGAAATTTGTATGGCAAAATAGACGCCTTAGAGTCTGCAAAGATATCCTTAATAAATCTAAGTTAGAAGGAGGCTTAGCCCTTCCAAACCTACAAACGTACTATAGAGCGGCACAACTAGGGCAACTAGTTAAATGGTATGGAACAGGGAAAAACCCGGGCGCTCCCTGAGAAGTTTAAAACAGGGGAAATATAACAATGAATTTTACAACCTTATAGACAAAGGTCCCCTCAGTTTCGTCTTCTCGTCCTATGGCTCTGACCCCAATAGAATCCTATCCAGTATCCTTATTAGTACAGGGATATAGAGAAAAAAGGGGGAGCACAGGTTGAGGAATTAGGGGTGTGTATGGTATCTGATAGATACTGGTGGGTGTGATCGAAATATATTCAAAATCACTTACACGGCCTTGTGTAAATGCTCTCACAGCAAGGTTTTGTTGCAGTTTTCTTGTCTTTTTATTTCCTGGAATGGTTTCTTTCTTCCTTCCAGGTCTTGATCTTCTTCCTGGTTTTCTCCGGCTGTCCTCAGCTCCCAGTGAGGATATCCCCCTCGGAGTGAACAGATTTAAAAACAATTGTTAGAGAGGAAATACAGACGGTATTGTAGCGGTATTGTACAGACGGTATTGCAGTGTCATGGCTTCCAGACCCGCTCCCACTACACTGTCTCCAGCAGACCCATACTCAGTCCTCTCTCTGATACAGCCCCCACACCTCTCTGCCAGACCCACCCCCACTCTGCAGCCGCTGATAGGAATTACCAAGTAATATACAAGTGCTGAGTGCTGTGGCTTAGTGATAGAGGGACATTGAGGCACGGATCGCCGTTTCCTTTGACTTTGTTGGAGATTTGCCAGGCCTTGACGCCACATCTGGTGACGTCACTACCGCTTCCGGCACACGACGGAGACGCGATTTCCGGTTCTTGCCAACCAGGAGATACAGAAGGGTCGCACGGCTTCCAGGGCACTCTGCGGACCCTCTACACGTGGAGAACAGTCCACACCAGTTCACTGCCATTAAGCATCTGCCGTCCTGTGAGTGTTATTCAGGTTTTAACCTACCAGAGTGGCGTTCCAGATTTTGTTCAACATTTTTACTCATTTAGTTATATTAAACTAATTTTTATCATTAGCTTTGCTTTGTGTTTATCTGTCTTTGTGTGTCTGTCTGTTTTGTCATCATTGTCAGCCAGTTTGCCAATCTATGTCTGTGTAATTTGTTTAAGCTGTGTTGCACTAAATATCTCTTTTTTCATTTCATGTTCCACTTCCCATGAACGAAGTCCTATCTGATCATCTAAAGACTAAGAGACTGTTGATCATCTTGGGACTTGAGCTATCTCTACTGGATATCCAGGATTCCACTATTTGGACTCATTAGATGCCGGTATTTCTTTTTGTTTAATAAAAAATATGTAATAATAAAAAAAAATTAAAAAAAAATATGTGTTAATATGAAATTGATACTGTCCAGTATAAATGTTTTTTGAATGGCTGAAATAGAAATGTCTTTTTTTAACCAGTAACTGACAGCTTCGACTCCCCTGGAATGTGCTATGCTGGTATAAAGAGATGACACGTCACACGAGGCCCAAAGATAAGTGGGCTTCCATTTAATCTTGTAGATGGAGTCGATGACGTGCAATGTATCCCTAATATGGACCTGAGCTTTGCTACAAAGGGTTGTAAAAAATAATCTACATATTGAGATAGGCTGGACGTCATCGACTCCACCCCAGAGCTAATTGCTCTTGCAGGGGGGTCTAGCAGGGACTTGTGTATTTTTGGTAAATGATAAAATACTGGAATCCTTGGATGATCAAAAAACAAAAATGTAAATTTTGATTTGGACAACACTGATTGTGCTTGATTGAGTAATTCCATGTACTGAGTTTGATACCGTGTTGTGGGATCAAAAGACAGGATGGAGAAGGAGGCAACCTCATCCAGAAGCGTGTGTGCCTCACTAAGATAAGCATCCTTGTCCTGGATGACGAGTGTTATGGAACAAGAGCCACATTTCTGACTCACCCCCCTCTCTCCTTTGCAGTTTCTGCCTGTCAGATTTTATTCCCAGCTGCATGGAGTCTGCAGACACATACTGTGCCTGTGTGGCTTGCAACAATGTTGCATTCCTTGCCTGCGAGCACGACATCAGTGAGCTGCTACAGCAGTTTCTGAGATCCTCACCAGTATGGGCTAGTCTGCCCCCCTCCTGTTTGTTCAGACATGGTCTGCCCCTAGACTATTCCTTTACCCACACTGCACCTCACTTCCTTTTTCCACCCTGGAGACAGTGAGTAAAGAACCCCTTCTCTGTTTATCCCCCTTGGTGAGGCCATCTCTTTTTACCGGTTCCTAACTAACAATCACCACTACACACCATCCACAAGTATCTGTATCCTGCTGCCTTTTCCCAATAAAGTGGAGGAAATATTACAGGACTTGTAGTGATTTAAAAGGGAACTGTGTTAATGCTATCGGGAGCCATTCATACCAACGTGACCCTGGCTTCAGAATAGTAAAAAGAGGACCGTGTGCCTTGGGAAATACACACAGAGGAGCTGCTACCCACAGCCTTTATGCTAAAGATACAAGCAAGCAGCTTACATAGCAAATAAACAGCAGTCTCTCACCACATTGCACAAGCACGTTGCTACACAGAGCCACAAGCCTCTACACAGCAAACAACCACAGCTTTATGCAAAGACAGTGAGCAGCCTTACTTTGCTAATACTACACAAAGGAAGCACCAGGTAGCTAAAACTGCAAACAGTCTGCAGCTTTCACAGACAACCAGTAGCTCAAACTGCACAGCAGCCTTGCAACAAACAGTGCTTCTCTCACAATTACTAACTGCCTTTTTCTCTGTCTGAGTCCACCCGCTGCTCAGCCCCACAGTGAGGAGCCAACGGACACCTGTAAGTACAGCTACCCCAACGCTGCACGCTGCAGGACACCGCTCGGCATCATCTGAGACAGATGCCCATCGCTGACAAGGTAAAAGACCGCACGCCACACGCACTGGCAAAGGCCTACACACACCTACAGCATGGCAGAACTCAGAGCCTCACCAGACATCACGCAGGAAAGCGATCTCTCAGACACAGAGACCGCTGCGCAGCTGCAACAGGCGCAGGCAGGCGCAAGGCCCAAACGGACAGTCACACTGACACAAAAGGGCCGCGAAAAATATGAGACTGACATTGAAGCGCACCGCGCTAAATTAGAGTTGGCCTGGGAAACAACCGCACTTGGGGTATGCAATGTCGCCGGCGCTGGCAATTCTGTGCAACAGCTCGAGCAGGCAATAACTCAATTAAAGATAGATCACGCACGCTACCAAAGACTGTCAGAGGCATACGTCACTTACCTGGCCAGGGCTAACACCGGTGAAAGCCTGCAAGAAAGGGACTTACAGCTCAATATTGACTTGACACGTGACAGCCGCGTGCGAACCTCTATCACGGAAGCCGAGAGTAAGAGGAAAGACCTTTTGCTGGAAACCGCATCGCAGCGCTCAAGCACATCCAGGCATTCCTCAAGGTCAGCAAGATCAGCGCAATCTAACGCGTCCAGCGCAAGCACAAACGCTACCAAGGCGCGAGCCGCCGCAGAGGCCGCACGTGCCAGGGCCGAATATAGTCGCAGAGAGGCAGCCGTAAGGGCAGAAAAAGCGCGCATAGAAGAGGAGGAGCAGAATGCCACTGCTACCGCTGCCACTGCAAATGCCGCCGCCGCTGCTACCGCTGCCGCCGCTGCCAATGCCGCCACTGCGCGTAGGAAAGCCGAATTTGATGCGGAACTAGAGGCGCTTAATCAAGAGAAGGAAGCCGCCGCCGCCATAGCCCAAGCTGAAGTCCTAGAAGCAGCCGCGCAACAGGATGGCGGGGAGCAACCCTACAGACGGATTGCCTCAGAGGATCCAGTCCAATGCACTGAAGACTACGTCAGGAGCCTCTTCAGCGTGAACACCAGCGCACCATCTCAACACGGATGGAGCGACTCCACAGATACCGAAGACTCGCTAGGACCACGAGGAGAAGACACTGCTCCATCAATGGCACATGCTGCCTGGGATAGCCACAGCCGCAACAGTGATCCACACGCCGGCGCACACACGGATGCACCACAACAGGCTCGCAATCCAGGTACACCCACGCGGGAGAAAACAGCCCCTCACACTGGCCAGCAGTCATCACGCGTCCATGCCAAGGAAGAGGCGACCGCACGGACACTCCCAGCAACTACTTCAGAACGGGACAAACGCGCCGATGTCTCAGGTCTGACAGACATAGCCAAGTACATGATCCGGCGCGACTTGGTGCACGCAGGACTCATCAGCTTCGACGACCGCCCTGAGAACTACCGGACGTGGAAGTTCACGTTCAAAGACGCAATCGACAGCTTGGACTTCTCAGCAAGGGAAGAGCTCAACCTGTTAGTCAAGTTCCTGGGGAACGTATCCAGGGACTTCGGACGGCAAACGCGCATCAACCCCAAGTAGGTCTTGACCTAGTGTGGGAAAGGCTAGAAGAGTCCTATGGCAGCCCCGAAGCAGTCGAGGATTCACTCTTCAAAAGAATCGAGAGCATCCCCAAGATCACGAATAAAGACTACTCGAAGTTACGAGATCTTGGAGACCTGCTGCAAGAACTGGAGTTCGCAAGGAAAGACCATTCCTTAATAGGTCTCAACGCCCTAGATTCAACTCGTCGAGTGAGACCCATCCTGGAGAAGCTACCCTTCAACCTCCAAGAAAGGTGGCTTTCACAAGGTTCCAAATACAAAAGGGAGAAGCAGGTTGTCTTCCCCCCATTCTCATTCTTCGTGAGCTTCATCCGCGAAGCGGCAAGGACAAGAAACGACCCCAGCTTCATCTTAGGGGCGCAAACCACATCCAGCGCCAGCCACCCGAGGAACGAAAGGTCAACAGCAAGGTACAAGGACTCCAGAACACCCATCTCGGTCCACAGGACGGACGTGCCCCTACGACCCACGCGAGTCCCAGCCAGACGGCCGACAGGGACAAAAAACCAAGGGACCTTAACAAAGAATGCCCTATCCACAAAAGGCCGCATCCACTTAACAAGTGCTTCGGATTCAGGATGAAACCCATAGAGGAGCGAAAGAACCTACTCAGGGAATGGGGAGCCTGTTTCAAATGTTGTGCTTCCACAACTCATTTATTCAAGGACTGCAAAGAAGCTATGAAATGCACAGAGTGCGATAGCGACAGGCACATAGCCGCTCTACACCCGGAAGCTATGAAGCCCAAAGCAAGCAAAGCCCCTAACCCTCCGACAAAGCAGGGCGGGGAGGATGAAGGGGGAGACACCCCCCCCCCCCCCCGACGTCAGTAGCATCCAAATGCACAGAAGTATGCGGAGAAGGAAACGACGGTAGATCTTGCTCTAAAATATGTCTGGTAGCAGTGCACCCAGAGGGACAACCCCAAAGAGCCAAACGGATGTATGCAATCATCGACGACCAGAGCAACCGATCGCTGGTCAGGTCAGAATTCTTCGATATGTTCGACATATAAGACAGTACTTCTCCTTACACTCTCAGAACGTGCGCAGGGCGAATGGAGACTACAGGGAGAAGAGTGAATGGCTACACCATATGCTCAATAGACGGCAAAGTGAGCATGCCCCTTCCCACACTCATCGAGTGCAATCACATGGCAGAAGATAAGACTGAGATCCCCACGCCAGACGTGGCGCGACACCATCCCCATCTAAAAACCATTGCCGATCATATCCCACCACTAGACGAAGATGCCCAGATCCTGCTGCTACTTGGCGGAGACATCATGAGAGCACACAAGATCCGCGAACAGCGAAATGGGGACCACAATGGCCCAAGCGCTCAAAGGCTCGATCTAGGATGGGTGGTAGTTGGAGAAGTATGCATAGACAGGATACGAGGACCCGACAACGTAGGCGCCCTACGGACGAACTTGTTGGAGAACGGTCGTATATCCCACTTCAAACCGTGTCCGAACCACTTTCAGGTCCACGAGAAGCCCGAGACCAAAAGGAACTATGGAGACGCGCCTGTGGCAAGAAAATACCCCAACAACCTAGGGAGTACAGTGTTCCAGACCACAAAGGACGACGACAAACAGGCGCCATCAATGGAAGACAAAGAATTCTTGAGGTTAATGGATAAGGAGCTCTTCAAGGACGAATTGGGCAGTTGGGTGGCCCCACTACCTTTCCGCTCGCCAAGAGGACGCCTCCCAAACAACAGAGACCATGCTATGTCTAGGCTCGCTTCGCTCCGCTGTAACCTACAAAGGAAACCGGAGACCAAGGAACACTTTGTGGCCTTCATGCAAAAAATCTTCCACAGTGGCCATGCAGAGTCGGCGCCCCCACTGAAAGAAGGCGAAGAATGCTGGTACCTGCCGTCGTTTGGCGTCTACCACCCCCAGAAACCTGGCCAAATCCGAGTGGTATTCGACTCCAGCGCTCAGCATCAGGGAGTCTCCCTAAACGATGTTCTCCTCACCGGGCCGGATCTGACAAACAGTCTTCTGGGAGTGCTGATCCGCTTCCGCAAGGAACCTATCGCCGTAACCGCAGACATTCAACAGATGTTCCACTGCTTCCTTGTGCGAGAAGACAACCGTAACTACCTAAGATTCCTGTGGTACCAAGGTGACGACATAGAAAAGGAAATCACGGAGTACCGCATGAAAGTACATGTCTTCGGGAACAGCCCATCACCTGCAGTGGCAGCCTACGGCCTCAGAAGAACGGCCCAAGACGGAGAAGCAGAGTTCGGGAAAGACACCAGGAGCTTCGTCGAAAGAGACTTCTATGTGGACGACGGATTAAAATCAGTTCCCACCGAAGAAGAAGCCGTAGATCTACTCAAGAGGACACAAAAGATGTTAGCAAAGGCCAACCTAAGGTTGCACAAAATAGCTTCCAACAGTGCCACAGTGATGAAGGCGTTCCACGCAGATGATCAAGCACCAGATCTCAAGAATTTGGATCTGGGGACCGACACGCCTCCCATACAGCGGAGCCTGGGGATAAGCTGGAATCTTAAAACAGACACCTTTACGTTCCAGGTAGCCATCGAAGAAAAACCCTTCACACGTCGCGGAGTCCTGTCCACCGTTAACAGTCTCTACGACCCGCTAGGATTCGTGGCTCCTGTCACTATACAAGGGAAGTCTCTCCTCAGAGAAATGTCCTTCGAAAAACAGGAATGGGACACCCCACTACCTCCAGAAAAACGGAAAGAGTGGGAAACGTGGAAACACTCCTTGAAGGCCCTCGAGCAACTTCAAATCCCACGCCCCTATTCACCTATATCTCTCACCGCCGCACACAGCAAAGAGCTTTGCATGTTCTCAGATGCCTCCACCAAAGCTATAGCAGCGGTGGCATACCTAAAAACCACGGACGTGGATGGAAGTTGCCACATCAGGTTCATCCTTGGCAAAGCTAAGCTGGCGCCACAACCCGACCATACTATACCCAGACTAGAGCTGTGTGGTGCAGTGTTAGCAGTAGAACTGGCGGAGCTTATCGAGAATGAGATGGACAGCAAACCAAATGCCGTCAAACTCTACACAGATAGCAAGGTGGTGCTGGGATACATATACAACAAGAAGAGGAGATTCTACGTATACGTAGCTAACCGTGTAGAAAGAATCAGGAAATCAACTCAACCAGAACAATGGCACCACGTGCCCACAGATCAAAATCCCGCAGATCATGCCACCAGATCAGTACCCGCATCTCAACTGCAGAATACGTCGTGGCTCACAGGACCAACGTTTCTTGCGCAGCCTGCGGAAACGCTACCAACCCCAGTTGGCGATTTTGAACTCGTGGATCCCGAAAAGGATACGGAGATAAGGCCCCCACAAGTATCCGTGGTACTCACCAATGTATCGCACAAAAACGCATTCGGATCACACCGATTCCAACGCTTCTCAAGATGGACGGCCCTTCTGCGAGCAGTAGCCCATCTCGGGCATATAGCCTCCACCTTCCGCCAGACACCAGATGGTAAAACTACCGGCTGCCACGGCTGGCACATCTGCAAAGAGCTGCGCACCGTAGAGGAAATTACAAAGGCTAAGGAAACTGTTCTCGGTCATGTTCAAAGAGAAACGTATGCGGAAGAGATCAATTGCATTCGCGGAAAGAAGAGTGTTCACAAAAACAGTCCACTTTGGAAGTTGAATCTCTTCATCGACAACGACGGCCTCATGAGAGTAGGAGGCCGCCTCAATAAGTCCCAACTGAGCAGGGAGGAAAGCAACCCTCTCATCATCCCTGGCCGGCATCACATCGCCACTTTGTTGGTGCGCCACTACCACGAACAAGTCATGCATCAGGGACGACACTTCACCGAAGGCGCTATTAGGGCGGCGGGCATTTGGGTCGTTGGTATGAAAAGGTGAGTCGCCAGTAATCTCCACAAATGTGTTAGGTGCCGAATGCTGAGAGGCAAAAGCCAAGACCAAAGGATGGCAGATCTACCTATCGACAGACTTAATACAGAACCCCCTTTTACCTATGTAGGACTCGATGTATTTGGGCCCTGGATGATCATCTCACGTAGAACTAGAGGCGGGCTAGCAAACAGCACACGTAGAACTAGAGGCGGGCTAGCAAACAGCAAACGATGGGCGGTACTCTTCACCTGCATGAGCACACGAGCTATACACATCGAGGTTATAGAATCTATGGATGCTTCAAGCTTCATAAATGCCCTCAGAAGGTTCTTTGCCGTCAGAGGACCAGTTAAACAAATACGCTCCGATTGTGGTACCAATTTCGTTGGAGCATGCAAGGAATTACAAATAAACACTAAGGACAATAGAGACAATGGTATCCAAAGATAACTGCGCGACCAAGAGTGCACGTGGACATTCAACCCTCCTCACTCTTCTCACATGGGCGGAGCATGGGAACGCATGATCGGAGTGGTTCGGCGTATCTTGGATTCTATAATGCTAAAAACCGACCTGACTCGACTCACTCACGAAGTGCTAACCACATTCATGGCCAAAATATCAGCAATAGTCAATGCTAGGCCCTTGATCCCAGTGTCAACAGATCCAGAATCGCCAAGTATTTTGACACCAGCAATGCTGTTAACCCAGAAAGTAGGGAACATCTCCACCCCAGTCGAAAACTTCCTTTCTAAGGATATGTACAAACGACAGTGGAGACAGGTGCAGTACTTGGCCAACACATTTTGGGACCGCTGGAGACGCGAGTATCTGGTGACACTTCAAGAACGCCACAAATGGCAAACAGTAAAACCAGATATCCAAGTGGGGGATGTGGTCTTGTTGAAAGATAAACAGGTGGCAAGAAATGAATGGCCCATGGGACTTATAATCAGAACTATCCCAAGCGAAGACGAAAAGGTTCGCAAAGTGGAAGTACGAGTGGCCCAGAATGGGATCGTTAAAACCTTCCTAAGACCCATTACAGAGACTATCCTTCTAATGCCCAATCGGACTGTGATGGGGAAAAACTGGTTACCAGTGCCGTGGACTTTTAAGAGACATTGTGGTGCATCAAGCTAGCCAAGAGCTACGCACCCACCTGGCTTCCCTTACTGAAAAGCCTGGCCAAAGAACTTTGATGCCAGTGGTACCGGCCGGTATCACGTTGCTATGGAAATATGGACCTTTGCAGTATATCGTTATGTTGTATGTATTGCACATATGTTCCACATAGCTTGTTATATAGTGGTATCTACAGATACCAGACGGGGAGTGTTATGGAACAAGAGCCACATTTCTGACTCACCCCCCTCTCTCCTTTGCAGTTTCTGCCTGTCAGATTTTATTCCCAGCTGCATGGAGTCTGCAGACACATACTGTGCCTGTGTGGCTTGCAACAATGTTGCATTCCTTGCCTGCGAGCACGACATCAGTGAGCTGCTACAGCAGTTTCTGAGATCCTCACCAGTATGGGCTAGTCTGCCCCCCCTCCTGTTTGTTCAGACATGGTCTGCCCCTAGACTATTCCTTTACCCACACTGCACCTCACTTCCTTTTTCCACCCTGGAGACAGTGAGTAAAGAACCCCTTCTCTGTTTATCCCCTTTGGTGAGGCCATCTCTTTTTACCGGTTCCTAACTAACAATCACCACTACACACCATCCACAAGTATCTGTATCCTGCTGCCTTTTCCCAATAAAGTGGAGGAAATATTACAGGACTTGTAGTGATTTAAAAGGGAACTGTGTTAATGCTATCGGGAGCCATTCATACCAACGTGACCCTGGCTTCAGAATAACGAGGTCTCCCCCCTTGTCAGTCTGTCTGATGATTATACTATTATTATTTTCTAGAGTGTCCAACGCAACCAGCTCTAATTTGGAGAGGTTTTCTTGAACTTTGAGGGCCTCGGACACAATAATTCAAAGTCTTGAAGAACCAGTTTGTAGAATTAATCTACATAACCTCCCTTTGATTGGTTAGGGAAGAAGTGTAACTGTGGTCTAAAAGGAGAGTGTATAATCATTGGCCACCTTCCTGACTGAAATTCTGCAAACTTGTCGGATGCAGAGTGAGATCAAAGCTGTCAAGTGGATCGTTAATCCCTTGTGAAGATGTACTTGTTTCTGCCAATAAAGATGTTAAAGCATCAATACAAATAGTCATCTGTTATTGGAGTGCACATAGAAGTAGAGCATTTCTTACTCTCTATGATGTTAAAATGCCTTTCTAGTGTCATCTTTCTAATATAACAGTTCAGATCAACAAACAGACTAAATGAGTTAGGGGCTGTACTCGGTGAGAAGGACAGGCCCCTCCCTATAAGGGATTTTTCATAAATTGATAATTGAAATTGGATAAATTAAATATCCCTGCAGTATCAGGCAGAATTAGTCGTCCTCTGTTTTCCTTCTTCCTCTGAATGATCCTGCCTGCTCTGACTCCTCTGCTTCTCTTTTTCCCCGATTCAAAGGTTTGTTCGAGGCCTCTCGATCCCATAGAGGAAAATGTTTTTCCCCCTTTTCGTTTTTCTCCTTGTCGGGGAGCCTCGTCTAAAAAATTACGGGTAAACTTGTTACCAGTTGATTTGGGTTTAAAGCTGCAGTTCAGCCAATATCCTGCAGGTGTGTTTTTTTTAAATAAATCAGTTCTGTAGTAAGAAAAAATACTTTTAGCATTTTCTGTTTTAAAATAACATCTTTGAAAGACCAATTTTCTTGTATTCTATTTTAACAAGCATGCTTGTTCCTATAGCAACGATTTACATTCCCCATATTTAAAGATGTCGCCAAACTTTGCCGATCAATAGACGAAGAACGAATTGATTGGCAGCTATGCGTTTTTTTAGGTAATTAAAGATTGCCCACATGAAACTATTGAAGTAAAACATTTAAAAAAATAAAAATAAAGACTGAACTGCAGCTTTAACCCTTCCATTAGCAACACTGGGATGACTATTACCACTGTTGTCCTCTGGCAGTGTATCAACCTCAAGGACAGAGAACCTATTGCCTGTTGGTGGAGTTACGGCCGAACCCTCACTAGGCGGGTTAAGTCCCGGGCGGTTCCCCACCCCCGAAGCCAAAGATTCCCCATCACCTCTAGATGAACGGGAATAAGTTTTATCCTTTCCTGTAATATTATTGGTGGAATATTTTTTAGGTCCAGTAGTACTATATGAGCGCTTCCAACTTCTAATATTTTCTTTAGCATAATCATCCTTGTCTCTATTGAGTTTATTTTGTTTCCTGTTCATGAGTTCTTTTTCAAAGACCTCAACCCTTTTGATTGTATTTGCATCTAGTTCTATGAACTCATTACTTTCAGACAGGGGTTTCAGTATATGTTGAACAGAGTCAATTTCAACTTCTAGTATTTAAACTTTTTCCTCACGGAAAGAAAAAGAGAAGCAGAGGAGTCAGAGCAGGGAGGATCGTCCAGAGGAAGAAGGAAAACAGAGGATGACTAGTTATGTCTGATACTACAGGGATATTCAATTTATCCACATTTCAATGATCAATTTATGAAAAATCAGTTCTAGAGAGGGGTCTGTCCTTCTCATTTAGTCTGTTTGTTGATATGAACTGTTATATTGGAAAGATGACACTACAAAGGCATTTTAACATCTTAGAGAGTAAGAAATGCTCTACTTCTATGTTCACTCAAATTACAGATGACTCTATATGTATTGATCCTTTAACAAATTTATTGGCAGAAACGAGTAGATCTTCACAAGGGATGAATGATCCACTTGACAGCTTTGATCTCACTCTGCATCCGACAAGTTTGCAGAATTTCAGTCAGGAAGGTGGCCAATGATTACACACTCTCCTTTTGGACCACAGTCACTCTTCTTCCCTAACCAATCAAATGGAGGTTATGTAGATTCATTCTGTAAACTGGTTCTTCCGGACTTTGAATTATGTGTGCGAGTGTAACGCGTAGCTCACCACAAACGAGGAGCGACCGCGGGGCTGAGGTAGGGATTTATATAGAACGCCGACCACAACCGCAAGGGTGCGCCTAGAGTGTAGGATAGTCTTGCAAGCTGGGTCAGGGTAATAGAGGACAGCATAAACGTGGTACTTGCCGGGTCTAGGAGCGGAGAGTAGCAGAGAGTAGCGGAGAGTAGCGGAGAGTAGCGGATCGTTGGGGTACGTAGCCGGGGTCAGGATTGGAGAGAGTAGAGTCGTTGTAAGCCAAAGCCAGAGTCAGTGCAGGAGAGAGCAGGATCTTCGTATTTACAAAGCCAGGGTCAGTGCAGGAGAGTATCACAAGGTCAAAGTCCAAGGCAGGGTCAGGCAGCACGGTAAGAGGCAGACAAAGCAGGATGCAGTGAGATGCAGCGTCACAAAACAGGAGTTGTGCTCAGCAATGCAGGAGAGTACTGACAGGGTATATATAGGACCTCCCTCCAATGGGAGGCAACCAGGAAGTGTAGGAGCCCTCATGATAGGCTGCTGGGTCGTGCAGGTGCGTCCTATTGTGCAGCTCATTAGAAGTGGGGGTGGACCTCTTGCGCACATGCGCGCCCCGCGCGTAACCCATGCATCATGCTGGCGACACGGTCACACGCCACTTGTGCGCGTAACGGCACCTGCATCAGTGCGGGGGCGGAAACCGCAGGTGGGACCCGAGACGAAGGGGGAGGAACGAGTGCGACCAATGTGCCGCGTACCTCCGTCGTCAGAGCGGGGGCGGTGTCGGAGACCACGGAACACTGGAGAGAGTCCGTACCGCGTATGCGTCACGCATCATTGCCGCTGGGGGGAGAGTGTACCCTTGACATGGGGATCGACGGAGCCCGCGTACTGCCCGCGCGCTGCGTACGAGAACCGCTACTGGGATGCCCTCTCTGAGTGCCTCTGGAACCTGACGGCCAGGTGAGGGTTAAGGGGACAGAACCACAACATGGTATCAGACTCACTACAAGGAATGACTTAATCAAGGACACTCAGATGGAGTGTTGTCCAAATCAGAATTTACATTTTTGTTTCTTGATCATCCAAGGATTCCAGTATTTTATCATCTTCCAAAAATACACAAGTCTCTGCTAGACCCCCCTGGAAGAGCCATTATCTCGGGGGTGGAATCGATGACGTCCCGCCTATCTCAATATGTAGATTCTTTTTTACAACCTTTTAGCTAAACTCAGGTCCCATTTTCGAGATACACTGCACGTCATCGACTCCATCTCCGAGATTAAATGGAAGCCAACGTACTGTATCTTTGGGCCATGTACGACGTGTCATCTCTATATACCAGCATAGCATATTCCAGGGGGGTCGAAACTGTGAGTTACTGGTTAAATAAAGACATTACTATTTCACCCATTCAAAAATTATTTATACTGGACAGTCTCAATTTCATATTAACACATAATAATTTTTTATTTGATGACACATTTTATCTACAGATCTGTAGAATGGCCATGGGCACGTGATTCACCCCAAGCTATGTCAATCTGTACATGGGGTTTTGGGAGTGTCAGGACCGCGCGTCCAGTCCCTATGTTCCCCCGCTCACACGCGCCTCCTTACCATGGAATGCCTGGACTAATCTCATGGTGGCTACATCTAAGATTCACCCTGCCTCAGCCTATTACAGGTCAACCTATATCTGAGCCACTCTTCCCTTTTCTCCTTGATTGGTTACCTTCGGTATATATGCTTCAGTCACCCTCTGGTCTTTGCTGAGCCTAGACCTTTCTTTGTACCATGCTCACTTGCAGCCTGAGTATCTGTCTACGTTTATTCTGAATTCTAGTAGCGACCCTGCTTGTACCTGACCTGTCTCTTCTTGTTCCCTTGAATCATGGCTTGACGAACAGACTTCTACGCTCGCTACAGTACTTCACGACCAGAGCTTACGGACAACAACTATGCTACACTCTCCAATCCTCGACCACAGCTTACGGATCTCGACCATTCTATGCTCTTCAACCCTGGATCATAGGCAAGTACCCGCAACCCTCTCCAATGACCCGGCTACGTTCACGACCCTGCAATCCGGACCCACCCCCGTGGCTTAGGGTGGTGGTCATATATCTTCCCCACCTAAGCCCAGTGGTTCAGTCCAGGTTGCAGTGAGCATCTGTGACAGGGAGGAGTTTTCCGTGTGACAGTGCGCCAGGCTTGGGGCGGGTCTCGTGTACTATGGCCGTTTCATAGACAATCTGATTTTTATTTGGGACGGTGAAGAGGCTGATTTTAGGGATATTTTGGATTCATTTGGCAATAACGATTTGGGTTTAAAATTCACTTTTGAGATCAGCCCCACATCTGTTATATTTTTGGACCTTGTACTGCGGGTAGATCATGAATTGAACATAATTTCCAAAACGCACTTCAAATCGGTGTCTGTGAACAATTATGTCCATGCATCCAGCAATCATGCTGATCGCTGGCTTAATAACATACCATTGGGACAGTTTCATCGGATGAAACGTAATTGTTCCAAGGAGAGTGACTTCTTTTCCCAATCAAGAATCTTAGAAAACAAGTTCATTGAGTAAGGTTATGAATCTAAATTAATTAAGGAATCACTAGATAAATTGATGTCTTTGGAAAGATCCTCCCTGCTAGTTAAATCTAGGGCAAAAAGAAAAAATCATGTCTATATCTAGTATGGAGGATGATACCAATAATTCAAAGGCTCAGAGATTCATTACTAACTTTAACCAATCTTCAAAAGCGATTGGACATATCCTAAATAAGCATTGGTAGATTTTGAAATGCGATCCTCATTTGGGATCAACTCTGCCAGATAAGGCGTCAGTATTATTTCATAAAGCACAAAATATTAAGAGCATACTGGCCTCGGATCAAATGTAGTGTGGTGTGCACTGGAGCTATCTCTAGGGTTCATGGGAACCGTAAGTGTGGCAGGACAAGCTGAATTACTTGTAGGCATCTAACAACATCTAGCAATTTTGTTTCTTTCTCCAAAGGTAGTACACATAAGGTTATAAGAGATATCAACTATTTAAGCATGTATATAATATATTCACTTTCTTGTGGTTGCGGCCAATAGTACGTTGAATAGTACGTTGGTCGCACCACATGTCCACTTAGTACCTGCTTTCTCGAGCACCGACGAAATATAGTCAACGGTGCTATCAGCCATAGCATTTATAGACATTTCAATTCGGTCCATAACAAGGATCCTGTGACATTAAAAGTCATGGGTTTGGAATACATTTCACCTTTGACTTTGGTAGGTGACCTCTTCAAAATGTTATGTGAAAGAGAGACTTATTGGATCTACCAGTTGGCCACACTGGTCCCTGGTGGATTCAATGAGTCTCAAGACACCAGCAATATCGTCTAATAGCTTTCCTTCTTCCTCTATGATGTGTCATTATGACACATAGTATCTATTTCAGCTCAATTTCTATCCACTCTTCTGATTCCTGCAATGTTGAGCATATTACCCTTTGTGAATTATTACGTCACAGTTATATTGGATTTTGTAAAGTATAACCTATAAAAAAAAAGGAATAGCTATTCTACTGTTGATCTAAAAAAATGTTTTAAATATTTTATATATGCTCACTCCCATTATATGCACATTTATACAGCCACAAGTTGTCTTCTGGTATGAATGGGTTAATCATTTATGTACCCACCATTTTTGTTTCATATGAAGTATGTTGAACCTGTATGTTTGTTTGTATCCATTATTGTAAATAACATTCCATTTGTGTTGTCTTTTATTATTATACGTATTAGTACAGTTATAGCTTCATGTTTTTATCACGTACTATCTAGTTTCTGAGTCAATTTGTGTATTAGATACCTCGCTGGCTATGTATGGTATATAATATCAATAAGCCTAAGAGATAAACATATCCCTTTGAGAAAGTCACCGCAGAGTGACGAAACGCGTCAGGACGTAGCAACGTCATTACGTCATCATCCTGGGACTGTTGGATCGTGGCCGGATCGCGTCCGTGCTGCCTGAGGCTGACAGCGCGAGGCGCTTACCGCAGTTAGTCTGTCTATCGGGCATTGAAGATGTAAGATTCACTGCCAATTACCAGCTCTAGCTCCACGTGTATCATCATTGAGGGGCAGCTGAGTCCATTTCCTGGGCTTTACAAGTCCCTTGTGTGTGAGCTTAATCCCTCCCTTCCCGTGCGCTTTCTTTTTCTTTCATGATTATATATATATATATATACAGTGTTCGACAAACCTATTCCCCCGCACGCCCCTGGCGAGTGGATTTGACCTCGTGGCGACCTCCTTATGGCCGCCCAAGCAGCGCACATGTTTTTTTTTTTAATTTTCCCGCTTAAAAAAAAAAAAATGAATCCAGCAGCCTGATTGGCTGATAGGACTTGGCGGGCTGCCAAGATTTTTTTTTTCAATCCAGGCTAAGGCCACGCAGGCGCATCCTCTTTCTGCTGCTTGAAGAGGTTAGTACTCCATTGCATCACCCTCCCGGTCCTGCTTCCCCTCCCTGTCCCCGTGTCTGCCCGCGGGGTGGGTGATGGTAGCGGGGGTGTTCCCCCTTCCCTCCCCCAAGTCCTCGCTCCTCCCCCCAGTCCTTGCTTACCCCCAGGTTCCCGTGTCTACCCACGAGGTGGGAGATGGTAGTGGGGGTGTTCCACGCCAGGCCCCACTTCCCCCCTGGTCCCCATGGCTGCCCGTGAGGGCGGGAGACAGGCGCGGGGGGGGGGGGCATGGTGCTGGTCGCAACCTTTCCTCTCTTACTTTCTACCCCCACCCCTCGAGTCCCAGGGGTTCCGCTGGCCGGCCGAACTCACTGCTGCCCCTGGCTTTTCCCTCTCCATTCTCCTCCTCCCACCTAGGACTGTGCGTGCAGTCCTCACTGCCTCCTGCCTGTGAGCTGAGAGGGAGGGGTGGGGGGTCATCTGTGGTGTCGGCTTCTTCTGTAAACTTTCATATGAGCTACCGGAGGTGTGTGGGGGTGGGGGGGGGGAGCTGCTGCTTCTTCTGCTCAACGTTGTGTGTATGTGTGTGTGTGTGTGTGTGTGTGTGTGTGTGTGTGTGTGTGTGTGTGTGTGTGTGTGTGTGTGTGTGTGTGTGTGTGTGTGTGTGAGTGTGTGTGTGTGTGTGTGTGTGTGTGTGTGTGTGTGTGTGTGTGTGTGTGTGACAGACATTGTGTGTGTGTGTGGCAGACAGTGTGTGTGTGTGTGTGTATGTGTGTGTGTGTGTGTGTGTGACAGACATTGTGTGTGTGTGACAGACATTGTGTGTGTGTGTGTGTGACAGACATTGTGTGTGTGTGTGTGTGGCAGACAGTGTGTGTGTGTGTGTGTGTGTGTGTGTGTGTGTGTGTGTGTGTGTGTGTGTGTGTGTGTGTGTGTGTGTGTGTGTGTGTGTGTGTGTGTGTGTGTGTGTGTGTGTGTGTGTGGCAGACAGTGTGTGTGTGTGTGTGTGTGTGTGTGTGTGTGTGTGTGTGTGTGTGTGTGTGTGTGTGTGTGTGTGTGTGTGTGTGTGTGTGTGTGTGTGTGTGTGTGTGTGTGTGTGTGTGTGTGTGTGTGTGTGTGTGTAGGACACCAGAGGTACCCCCTAATCAGTCACCCCCTCCCCACCCAGTAACATGATCAGTCAACTCCTCCCCACCCAGTCACCCCCCAGTCAGCCAGTCACCCCCCCAGTAGGCCAGTCACCCCCTCTCCAGTCAGTCAGTCACCCCCACAGTCAGTCACACCCCCAGCCAGTCAGTCACCCCCCCAGCCAGTCAGTCACCCCACCCCAGCCAGTCAGTCACCCCCCCAGCCAGTCGGAAACCCCCCTAACCCAGAAGACAGGTAGAGAACACCTCCCCTACAACATATAACATTGCGGGAATGAGGGCATCTGGACATAGAGGAACTGCGGATCAAGTAAGATCCCTGCTGGGATTGCTGCTTTAGATATTGTGAAGCGGGGGCATCCAGACACTGGATAAAGGGTTTTAGGAAACTAGTCATTCACATCTGGCTTTTTTTTGTAAATCCGACATTTACACACACACATACACACACACACACGTAACCAGGACTAATTGTAGTATAATGTAATACAATAAATAAACATATGTCAAAAACGAATGTTGTTCTTACTAGGAATTAATTAAAAAAAAAATTTTTTTTTTTTAAAGCGGGCCTGGGGGCGGGACTAGGGCGAGGTTGGGGGCGGGACTAGGGCGGGGTTGGGGGCGGGACTAGGGCGGGGTTGGGGGAGGAGTTGGGGCGGGACTAAGTGGCGAGTAGATTTTCTTGTTCGGTGAGTAGATTTTTGGGTGATTTGTCGACCACTGTATATATATCTATATCTATATAATCGAAAATCTTGTTTGTGAGTGTCTGGAGACCATTTGCTTGGTCCGTCGGTCTGCCCGCCCTCCCACGGCTCTCATTGGCCGGTGTGTCTGCCACCCCCCCTCTGTGTCCTGCCCCCCCACGGCTCTCATTGGGGCTCTTCATCAGGGGTGAAGTCATATCACATGACGAAACGCGTAGGGCGTGGCTAATGCAGAGCAGGCACTTTCCAACCAAGAAAGACTGATGCAAGTTGGGAGCGGCTAAGCCAAACAGAGGAGCGAATACATCCTTGTTTCCCCTGGTGTTGCGGTGATCAAAGGCAGGCGGACGAGGACCTTGTTTCCCGGCGGGATTTCCTTGTGCGGGGCACTAGATCGGGTGGACGTCACTTCCGGTGAAGGAGACCACGCCGTGCCGGCGCCATGTGTTAGGAAAAGACACTACTGCTGATACAGACGCTACCACTGGCATATGAGAGCCAATCTCATAACTGCACTATATTATCGTTTTTCTTGTGAGTGGGCATTTGTCTGTTTTTAATGTTCCATAAATCTATTGTTATACTTTAATGCACTAGGTGTGCGCCTGTTTTTTCTTTCTTCTTTCTATATATATATATATATATATATATATATATATATATATATATATATATAATATATATCCGTGGGGAGCCTGCCATATTGCTTATGCGCGCGCATGCGCAGTTAGGTGCTGGGAGTTGCGGCAGCCATTACAGAGCCGCTCAATGCGCAGTGCAGTACTCAAGAAGCAGCCATTATCCACACAAGGCTCCGCGGGAACTACAAGCCCCACAATGCACAGGGGCAGTTGGTCAGGTGCAGGGAACCAGCCAATTAGGCTGCAGCAATCCCCTACTCCAAGAGATTGATAAATTTTGCATGCTGGGGACCACGTTAGTCAGAGCTGGGATATGTGCAGGTGTCTGTGGCACCTGCACTAGGCCAGGTACCCCCTATTAGGCTCCAACTAGGCTCCATAGTCAGGGGCACTGCCCCGCTTAGCATCCCTAGTGACAGGGACACAGCAGAAGCTAGACAGCCATTGCGGCCTGTGGTCTGGGACCAGACCACCACTAAAAGGCACAGCTCTTTATGGTGGGACACTCCCACCCGATACCACCCAACGTGGAGGCAGATTCATCGCGGACGACGCCATCATCGCGGACAATGCCATCGCTGGATCAGTGGATCCTGTCTTCATTTCTGTCAGCACGCCTTGGTGCTGGGGCACCCGGCAGGTACCTCATCTCACCAAAGTGCACCAACTGTACACGGGCTAGTGGGCCAGCGCCGTCACACACACTTTGGTTCTGTGGACACTGGGATGGTACAGTGCCTGGAGCACCTCAGTACATTGGGGTAACCCCACAGGGGTATGGACACAGTGTTGGGAAGACATGGTGAAGGATTGCGGCCCTGTGAGGCCTAGGGTTGTAGTAGTAGTATCATTGAATGTCATTGCATATCTGTTCACAGTAAAGTGCTATTGTTTTATTGCATCATTGTGTGTTGTAGATATATGACCCTGCACGGGGATATCCCACATAGTTAGGAGGAGGCGTTGTCACATATCGAATCAGGAACACCCCAGGGTCTCAGCGGCGGAGGTTCAGGTCTCCTGCGAGCCACAGGTAACACATACACAAACCGTAAACGCCTTATCTCCCAGAGGGTGGGGAAAATGCGCTACATATACAGTGTGTGTATATATCGCACAAATAAAAGCATTTCGTTAGCTTTTCATCTATTTATTTTTTGATTATATATATATATATAATCAAAAAATAAATAGATGAAAAGCTAACGAAATGCTTTTATTTGTGCGAGCTTTCGAGATACACTGATCTCTTCTTCCTGCGATGTTACAATGAATGAAGCAAGGATAACTTAAAAACAGTGTCTCTTGGAATGTTATCTGTGCTTGTCCTTCCCCCGGTGTGGATGTGTTTTATGGCTAGAGGTGTCAAAGGGTAACTGAAAGCAAGTGAAGAAAGAGTGTGTATGTGTATCAGTGTGAATAAAAATGAATGGAGAGCCCACAGTATAAACAGTGCTCTACACAAGGTGTGTGTGGAGTGAGAGGGATATAAATGGTGTGGGTGGGTGTGGAAATGTGAGAGTTTGTAGCACAACTAAAAGTGTGTGTGGATACTATGTGGTCCCTATTGGTGTATAGGGATGGAAAAATAAGGAGTATTAGTATGTGTGAGAGACAGCTGCGTGTGCATACATATAGCACAGTATGTACAGACATGGCCTTTAGCGCTAATGGGAAGAGAGTTCGCTAGTGTCAGTAATGACTCATAAAATTTCGATCTCTGTTTAGGCCACTGCTAAGTGTCCCGAACAGTTGCATAAATTTGTATTCATGCAACCGTCTCTCTTTCTGGGTTTTAAGATTACCTTTGAGTATGGCAACCCTCAGATCGTTCATCTTATGGCCAGAGTCAGAGAAATGTTCGCCAACAGGACTGCCTCTTGTTCCGCGTGTGATGCTGTGGCGATGTAGGTTCATTCTCTTGTTTAGCCCCTGTCCTGTCTCACCTATGTAGTAGCAGCCCCCTGGGCATTTCATGCACATGATGAGGTACACGACATTGCTGGAGGAACAGGTGAACCCTCCTCTGATTTTGTATTCCCGATTCTTGTGTGGTATTTGTATTGTGTCCGCTGTGTAGAGCATTGTGCAGGTTTTGCATCTTGGGTCCTGGCATGGTTTTGTCCCGCATTCAGTTGTACTGCTGAATACTTTACTCCTCACCATAATATTCTTGAGATTATGGGGTTGTCTATATGATAATAAGGGTGCTTCAGGGAAGACCTGTTGCAGTCTTGTATCTTCCTGGAGGATGGGTTGTAGTTTCCTGGCGATCTTGCGTAGGGCTCCTAGGTGTGGGTTATATGTGACCACCAAAGGAACCCTGTCGCTTGTCTCCTTCTGTTTGTATTCAAGGAGATCACTTCTTGGTATTCTGGTGGCTTTGTGAATTTGCTGGTCTACAATTCTGTGGTTATATCCACGGTTTATAAAGTCTGATCTCAAGGCTTTAATCCGCTGGTCTCTGTCTGCTGTGTCGGAGCATATCCGGTTGTATCGTATGGCTTGACTGTAGATGGTTGCATGTTTGGTGTGTGTCGGGTGGAAGCTGTTGTCCCTCAAATAGCTGGCTCTGTCTGTAGGTTTGCGGTATACAGAAGTCTGTAGTTGGTTGTTCTTTATAGTAATGGTGGTGTCTAGAAAATGTACTTCATCCAGGGAATGGGTGAGTTTGAGGTTGATGGTCGGGTGGAAAGTATTGAAGTTGTCATAGAACTGTAGGAGGTCCTGTTCGCCAGAGGTCCAAATCAGGAGGATGTCATCGATGTAGCGAAGGTATGTAAGGGGTTTCAAGTGACAGGTGGACAGAAAGTCACTTTCCAGTTTTGCGCAGAACAGATTGGCATACTGTGGCGCCATCCGAGTACCCATAGCAGTCCCGGTTGTCTGGAGGTATGTGTCATTTCCAAATGTGAAGTAGTTATGGGTCAGAATAAATTCAATGCATTTAGTCACTGTCTCTGTGAGTGGCTCCTGCGATCCCAGAAAGTATCTGCAGGCTGAAATCCCATCCACGTTAGGGGGATATTTGTATAAAGTGACTCTACATCCATAGTTGCTAGTAGTGTTCCTGAAGGGAGGGGGCCAATGGCATTCAGTTTGTTTAGCAGGTCGGTGGTATCCGGGGGAAGGACAAGCACAGATAACATTCCAAGAGACACTGTTTTTAAGTTATCCTTGCTTCATTCATTGTAACATCGCCGGAAGAAGAGATCAGTGTATCTCGAAAGCTCGCACAAATAAAAGCATTTCGTTAGCCACAGAACGGTATCATCTATTTATTTTTTGATTATTGAAGCTCGGCTAACACGGTACTGATACCTCTACATATATAAATATATATATAAAAATATATATATCGCTCGACAAATCAGGTCACCTGGTTGCCAGGGGCAACTGGATTTTCCTCCGTGGCGACAATGCCGTGTAGCGCATGCGGTTCTGTGAATTCTAAAAAAAAAAAAAAAAAAAAAAAAAATCCAGCAACCTGATTGGCTTGACGGGACATGGCAGGCTGCCAATTTTTTTTTCAGCCAGGCTCTATATAAGGCTACGCAGGCGAATCAGCCTTCCTTTCCTTCCAGCTTCAAGTGGTAAGTACTCCATTGCCTAATTGCTGCCCCCATGTGGACCCCTGTGCTCTCGCTGCCCCCATGTGGATCCCTGCACTCCC